>NW_027637401.1:0-114521 GCF_951216825.1 Electrona antarctica | reverse complement strand
TCTCTCTCTCTCTCTCTCTCTATCTACTCTCTCTCTCCCTCTCTCTCTCTCTCTCTCTCTCTCTCTCTCTATCTATCTATCTATCTATCTATCTATCTATCTATCTATCTATCTATCTATCTATCTATCTATCTATCTATCTATCTATCTATCTATCTATCTATAGATAGATAGATAGATTCGGAGTTCGGAGGATTTTAAAAAAAGGTGAAAATCACGCAAAAGCGAAAGGCTATAGTCCATGGTGTCGGAGGGCATACTATAGTATGTCGTTTTTCACGATTTCGGAGGATTTGAAAAAAAGGTGAAAATCACGCAAAAGCGAAAGGCTATAGTCCATGGTGTCGGAGGGCATACTATAGTATGTCGTTTTTCACGATTTTGGAGGATTTGAAAAAAAGGTGAAAATCACGCAAAAGCGAAAGGCTATAGTCCATGGTGTCGGAGGGCATACTATAGTATGTCGTTTTTCACGATTTCGGAGGATTTTAAAAAAAGGTGAAAATCACGCAAAAGCGAAAGGCTATAGTCCATGGTGTCGGAGGGCATACTATAGTATGTCGTTTTTCACGATTTCGGAGGATTTGAAAAAAAAGGTGAAAATCACGCAAAAGCGAAAGGCTATAGTCCATGGTGTCGGAGGGCATACTATAGTATGTCGTTTTTCACGATTTCGGAGGATTTGAAAAAAAGGTGAAAATCACGCAAAAGCGAAAGGCTATAGTCCATGGTGTCGGAGGGCATACTATAGTATGTCGTTTTTCACGATTTTGGAGGATTTGAAAAAAAGGTGAAAATCACGCAAAAGCGAAAGACTATAGTCCATGGTGTCGGAGGGCATACTATAGTATGTCGTTTTTCACGATTTCGGAGGATTTTAAAAAAAGGTGAAAATCACGCAAAAGCGAAAGGCTATAGTCCATGGTGTCGGAGGGCATACTATAGTATGTCGTTTTTCACGATTTCGGAGGATTTGAAAAAAAGGTGAAAATCACACAAAAGCGAAAGGCTATAGTCCATGGTGTCGGAGGGCATACTATAGTATGTCGTTTTTCACGATTTCGGAGGATTAAAAAAAAAGGTGAAAATCACGCAAAAGGAAAGGCTATAGTCCATGGTGTCGGAGGGCATACTATAGTATGTCGTTTTTCACGATTTCGGAGGATTTGAAAAAAAGGTGAAAATCACGCAAAAGCGAAAGGCTATAGTCCATGGTGTCGGAGAGCATACTATAGTATGTCGTTTTTAACGATTTCGGAGGATTTAAAAAAAAAGGTGAAAATCACGCAAAAGCGAAAGGCTATAGTCCATGGTGTCGGAGGGCATACTATAGTATGTCGTTTTTCACGATTTCGGAGGATTTGAAAAAAAGGTGAAAATCACGCAAAAGCGAAAGGCTATAGTCCATGGTGTCGGAGGGCATACTATAGTATGTCGTTTTTCACGATTTCGGAGGATTTAAAAAAAAAGGTGAAAATCACGCAAAAGCAAAAGGCTATAGTCCATGGTGTCGGAGGGCATACTATAGTATGTCGTTTTTCACGATTTCGGAGATTAAAAAAAAAGGTGAAAATCACGCAAAAGCGAAAGGCTATAGTCCATGGTGTCGGAGGGCATACTATAGTATGTCGTTTTTCACGATTTCGGAGGATTGAAAAAAAGGTGAAAATCACGCAAAAGCGAAAGGCTATAGTCCATGGTGTCGGAGGGCATACTATAGTATGTCGTTTTTCACGATTTCGGAGGATTTAAAAAAAAAGGTGAAAATCACGCAAAAGCGAAAGGCTATAGTCCATGGTGTCGGAGGGCATACTATAGTATGTCGTTTTTCACGATTTCGGAGGATTAAAAAAAAAGGTGAAAATCACGCAAAAGCGAAAGGCTATAGTCCATGGTGTCGGAGGGCATACTATAGTATGTCGTTTTCACGATTTCGGAGGATTTGAAAAAAAGGTGAAAATCACACAAAAGCGAAAGGCTATAGTCCATGGTGTCGGAGGGCATACTATAGTATGTCGTTTTTCACGATTTCGGAGGATTAAAAAAAAAGGTGAAAATCACGCAAAAGGGAAAGGCTATAGTCCATGGTGTCGGAGGGCATACTATAGTATGTCGTTTTTCACGATTTCGGAGGATTTGAAAAAAAGGTGAAAATCACGCAAAAGCGAAAGGCTATAGTCCATGGTGTCGGAGAGCATACTATAGTATGTCGTTTTTAACGATTTCGGAGGATTTAAAAAAAAAGGTGAAAATCACGCAAAAGCAAAAGGCTATAGTCCATGGTGTCAGGGGGCATACTATATAGTATGTCGTTTTTCACGATTTCGGAGGATTAAAAAAAAAGGTGAAAATCACGCAAAAGCGAAAGGCTATAGTCCATGGTGTCGGAGGGCATACTATAGTATGTCGTTTTTCACGATTTCGGAGGATTTGAAAAAAAGGTGAAAATCACGCAAAAGCGAAAGGCTATAGTCCATGGTGTCGGAGGGCATACTATAGTATGTCGTTTTTCACGATTTCGGAGGATTTAAAAAAAAAAGGTGAAAATCACGCAAAAGCGAAAGGCTATAGTCCATGGTGTCGGAGGGCATACTATAGTATGTCGTTTTTCACGATTTCGGAGGATTAAAAAAAAAGGTGAAAATCACGCAAAAGCGAAAGGCTATAGTCCATGGTGTCGGAGGGCATACTATAGTATGTCGTTTTTCACGATTTCGGAGGATTTGAAAAAAAGGTGAAAATCACGCAAAAGCGAAAGGCTATAGTCCATGGTGTCGGAGGGCATACTATAGTATGTCGTTTTTCACGATTTCGGAGGATTTAAAAAAAAAGGTGAAAATCACGCAAAAGCGAAAGGCTATAGTCCATGGTGTCGGAGGGCATACTATAGTATGTCGTTTTTCACGATTTCGGAGGATTTAAAAAAAAAAGGTGAAAATCACGCAAAAGCGAAAGGCTATAGTCCATGGTGTCGGAGGGCATACTATAGTATGTGGTTTTTCACGATTTCGGAGGATTTAAAAAAAAAGGTGAAAATCACGCAAAAGCGAAAGGCTATCGTCCATGGTGTCGGAGGGCATACTATTGTATGTCGTTTTTCACGATTTCGGAGGATTTGAAAAAAAGGTGAAAATCACGCAAAAGCGAAAGGCTATAGTCCATGGTGTCGGAGAGCATACTATAGTATGTCGTTTTTAACGATTTCGGAGGATTTAAAAAAAAAGGTGAAAATCACGCAAAAGCAAAAGGCTATAGTCCATGGTGTCGGAGGGCATACTATAGTATGTCGTTTTTCACGATTTCGGAGGATTAAAAAAAAAGGTGAAAATCACGCAAAAGCGAAAGGCTATAGTCCATGGTGTCGGAGGGCATACTATAGTATGTCGTTTTTCACGATTTCGGAGGATTTGAAAAAAAGGTGAAAATCACGCAAAAGCGAAAGGCTATAGTCCATGGTGTCGGAGGGCATACTATAGTATGTCGTTTTTCACGATTTCGGAGGATTTAAAAAAAAAAGGTGAAAATCACGCAAAAGCGAAAGGCTATAGTCCATGGTGTCGGAGGGCATACTATAGTATGTCGTTTTTCACGATTTCGGAGGATTAAAAAAAAAGGTGAAAATCACGCAAAAGCGAAAGGCTATAGTCCATGGTGTCGGAGGGCATACTATAGTATGTCGTTTTTCACGATTTCGGAGGATTTGAAAAAAAGGTGAAAATCACGCAAAAGCGAAAGGCTATAGTCCATGGTGTCGGAGGGCATACTATAGTATGTCGTTTTTCACGATTTCGGAGGATTTAAAAAAAAAAGGTGAAAATCACGCAAAAGCGAAAGGCTATAGTCCATGGTGTCGGAGGGCATACTATAGTATGTGGTTTTTCACGATTTCGGAGGATTTAAAAAAAAAGGTGAAAATCACGCAAAAGCGAAAGGCTATCGTCCATGGTGTCGGAGGGCATACTATTGTATGTCGTTTTTCACGATTTCGGAGGATTTAAAAAAAAAAGGTGAAAATCACGCAAAAGCGAAAGGCTATAGTCCATGGTGTCGGAGGGCATACTATAGTATGTGGTTTTTCACGATTTCGGAGGATTTAAAAAAAAAGGTGAAAATCACGCAAAAGCGAAAGGCTATCGTCCATGGTCTCGGACGGCATACTATAGTATGTCGTTTTTCACGATTTCGGAGGATTTAAAAAAAAAGGTGAAAATCACGCAAAAGCAAAAGGCTATAGTCCATGGTGTCGGAGGGCATACTGTAGTATGTCGTTTTTCACGATTTCGGAGGATTAAAAAAAAAGGTGAAAATCACGCAAAAGCGAAAGGCTATAGTCCATGGTGTCGGAGGGCATACTATAGTATGTCGTTTTTCACGATTTCGGAGGATTTGAAAAAAAGGTGAAAATCACGCAAAAGCGAAAGGCTATAGTCCATTGTGTGGGAGGGCATACTATAGTATGTCGTTTTTCACGATTTCGGAGGATTAAAAAAAAAGGTGAAAATCACGCAAAAGGGAAAGGCTATAGTCCATGGTGTCGGAGGGCATACTATAGTATGTCGTTTTTCACGATTTCGGAGGATTTGAAAAAAAGGTGAAAATCACGCAAAAGCGAAAGGCTATAGTCCATGGTGTCGGAGAGCATACTATAGTATGTCGTTTTTAACGATTTCGGAGGATTTAAAAAAAAAGGTGAAAATCACGCAAAAGCAAAAGGCTATAGTCCATGGTGTCAGGGGGCATACTATATAGTATGTCGTTTTTCACGATTTCGGAGGATTAAAAAAAAAGGTGAAAATCACGCAAAAGCGAAAGGCTATAGTCCATGGTGTCGGAGGGCATACTATAGTATGTCGTTTTTCACGATTTCGGAGGATTTGAAAAAAAGGTGAAAATCACGCAAAAGCGAAAGGCTATAGTCCATGGTGTCGGAGGGCATACTATAGTATGTCGTTTTTCACGATTTCGGAGGATTTAAAAAAAAAGTGAAAATCACGCAAAAGCGAAAGGCTATAGTCCATGGTGTCGGAGGGCATACTATAGTATGTCGTTTTTCACGATTTCGGAGGATTAAAAAAAAAGGTGAAAATCACGCAAAAGCGAAAGGCTATAGTCCATGGTGTCGGAGGGCATACTATAGTATGTCGTTTTTCACGATTTCGGAGGATTTGAAAAAAAGGTGAAAATCACGCAAAAGCGAAAGGCTATAGTCCATGGTGTCGGAGGGCATACTATAGTATGTCGTTTTTCACGATTTCGGAGGATTTAAAAAAAAAGGTGAAAATCACGCAAAAGCGAAAGGCTATAGTCCATGGTGTCGGAGGGCATACTATAGTATGTGGTTTTTCACGATTTCGGAGGATTTAAAAAAAAAGGTGAAAATCACGCAAAAGCGAAAGGCTATCGTCCATGGTGTCGGAGGGCATACTATTGTATGTCGTTTTTCACGATTTCGGAGGATTTGAAAAAAAGGTGAAAATCACGCAAAAGCGAAAGGCTATAGTCCATGGTGTCGGAGAGCATACTATAGTATGTCGTTTTTAACGATTTCGGAGGATTTAAAAAAAAAGGTGAAAATCACGCAAAAGCAAAAGGCTATAGTCCATGGTGTCGGAGGGCATACTATAGTATGTCGTTTTTCACGATTTCGGAGGATTAAAAAAAAAGGTGAAAATCACGCAAAAGCGAAAGGCTATAGTCCATGGTGTCGGAGGGCATACTATAGTATGTCGTTTTTCACGATTTCGGAGGATTTGAAAAAAAGGTGAAAATCACGCAAAAGCGAAAGGCTATAGTCCATGGTGTCGGAGGGCATACTATAGTATGTCGTTTTTCACGATTTCGGAGGATTTAAAAAAAAAAGGTGAAAATCACGCAAAAGCGAAAGGCTATAGTCCATGGTGTCGGAGGGCATACTATAGTATGTCGTTTTTCACGATTTCGGAGGATTAAAAAAAAAGGTGAAAATCACGCAAAAGCGAAAGGCTATAGTCCATGGTGTCGGAGGGCATACTATAGTATGTCGTTTTTCACGATTTCGGAGGATTTGAAAAAAAGGTGAAAATCACGCAAAAGCGAAAGGCTATAGTCCATGGTGTCGGAGGGCATACTATAGTATGTCGTTTTTCACGATTTCGGAGGATTTAAAAAAAAAGGTGAAAATCACGCAAAAGCGAAAGGCTATAGTCCATGGTGTCGGAGGGCATACTATAGTATGTCGTTTTTCACGATTTCGGAGGATTTAAAAAAAAAAGGTGAAAATCACGCAAAAGCGAAAGGCTATAGTCCATGGTGTCGGAGGGCATACTATAGTATGTGGTTTTTCACGATTTCGGAGGATTTAAAAAAAAAGGTGAAAATCACGCAAAAGCGAAAGGCTATCGTCCATGGTGTCGGAGGGCATACTATTGTATGTCGTTTTTCACGATTTCGGAGGATTTTAAAAAAAAAGGTGAAAATCACGCAAAAGCGAAAGGCTATAGTCCATGGTGTCGGAGGGCATACTATAGTATGTGGTTTTTCACGATTTCGGAGGATTTAAAAAAAAAGGTGAAAATCACGCAAAAGCGAAAGGCTATCGTCCATGGTCTCGGACCGCATACTAGTATGTCGTTTTTCACGATTTTGGAGGATTTTAAAAAAAAAGGTGAAAATCACGCAAAAGCGAAAGGCTATAGTCCATGGTGTCGGAGGGCATACTATAGTATGTCGTTTTTCACGATTTCGGAGGATTTAAAAAAAAAGGTGAAAATCACGCAAAAGCAAAAGGCTATAGTCCATGGTGTCGGAGGGCATACTGTAGTATGTCGTTTTTCACGATTTCGGAGGATTAAAAAAAAAGGTGAAAATCACGCAAAAGCGAAAGGCTATAGTCCATGGTGTCGGAGGGCATACTATAGTATGTCGTTTTTCACGATTTCGGAGGATTTGAAAAAAAGGTGAAAATCACGCAAAAGCGAAAGGCTATAGTCCATTGTGTGGGAGGGCATACTATAGTATGTCGTTTTTCACGATTTCGGAGGATTTAAAAAAAAAGGTGAAAATCACGCAAAAGCGAAAGGCTATAGTCCATGTTGTCGGAGGGCATACTATAGTATGTCGTTTTTCACGATTTCGGAGGATTTGAAAAAAAGGTGAAAATCACGCAAAAGCGAAAGGCTATAGTCCATGGTGTCGGAGGGCATACTATAGTATGTCGTTTTTCACGATTTCGGAGGATTTGAAAAAAAGGTGAAAATCACGCAAAAGCGAAAGGCTATAGTCCATGGTCTCGGACCGCATACTAGTATGTCGTTTTTCACGATTTTGGAGGATTTTAAAAAAAAAGGTGAAAATCACGCAAAAGCGAAAGGCTATAGTCCATGGTGTCGGAGGGCATACTATAGTATGTCGTTTTTCACGATTTCGGAGGATTTAAAAAAAAAAGGTGAAAATCACGCAAAAGCGAAAGGCTATAGTCCATGGTGTCGGAGGGCATACTATAGTATGTGGTTTTTCACGATTTTGGAGGATTTTAAAAAAAAGGTGAAAATCACGCAAAAGCGAAAGGCTATAGTCCATGGTGTCGGAGGGCATACTATAGTATGTCGTTTTTCACGATTTCGGAGGATTTGAAAAAAAGGTGAAAATCACGCAAAAGCGAAAGGCTATAGTCCATGGTGTCGGAGAGCATACTATAGTATGTCGTTTTTAACGATTTCGGAGGATTTAAAAAAAAAGGTGAAAATCACGCGAAAGCGAAAGGCGTGTCGGAGGGCATACTATAGTATGTCGTTTTTCACGATTTCGGAGGATTAAAAAAAAAGGTGAAAATCACGCAAAAGCGAAAGGCTATAGTCCATGGTGTCGGAGGGCATACTATAGTATGTCGTTTTTCACGATTTCGGAGGATTTGAAAAAAAGGTGAAAATCACGCAAAAGCGAAAGGCTATAGTCCATGGTGTCGGAGGGCATACTATAGTATGTCGTTTTTCACGATTTCGGAGGATTTAAAAAAAAAGGTGAAAATCACGCAAAAGCGAAAGGCTATAGTCCATGGTCTCGGACCGCATACTAGTATGTCGTTTTTCACGATTTCGGAGGATTTTAAAAAAAAAAGGTGAAAATCACGCAAAAGCGAAAGGCTATAGTCCATGGTGTCGGAGGGCATACTATAGTATGTCGTTTTTCACGATTTCGGAGGATTAAAAAAAAAGGTGAAAATCACGCAAAAGCGAAAGGCTATAGTCCATGGTGTCGGAGGGCATACTATAGTATGTCGTTTTTCACGATTTCGGAGGATTTGAAAAAAAGGTGAAAATCACGCAAAAGCGAAAGGCTATAGTCCATGGTGTCGGAGGGCATACTATAGTATGTCGTTTTTCACGATTTCGGAGGATTTAAAAAAAAAGGTGAAAATCACGCAAAAGCGAAAGGCTATAGTCCATGGTGTCGGAGGGCATACTATAGTATGTCGTTTTTCACGATTTCGGAGGATTTTAAAAAAAAAGGTGAAAATCACGCAAAAGCGAAAGGCTATAGTCCATGGTGTCGGAGGGCATACTATAGTATGTGGTTTTTCACGATTTCGGAGGATTTAAAAAAAAAGGTGAAAATCACGCAAAAGCGAAAGGCTATCGTCCATGGTGTCGGAGGGCATACTATTGTATGTCGTTTTTCACGATTTCGGAGGATTTGAAAAAAAGGTGAAAATCACGCAAAAGCGAAAGGCTATAGTCCATGGTGTCGGAGAGCATACTATAGTATGTCGTTTTTAACGATTTCGGAGGATTTAAAAAAAAAGGTGAAAATCACGCAAAAGCAAAAGGCTATAGTCCATGGTGTCGGAGGGCATACTATAGTATGTCGTTTTTCACGATTTCGGAGGATTTGAAAAAAAGGTGAAAATCACGCAAAAGCGAAAGGCTATAGTCCATGGTGTCGGAGAGCATACTATAGTATGTCGTTTTTCACGATTTCGGAGGATTTGAAAAAAAGGTGAAAATCACGCAAAAGCGAAAGGCTATAGTCCATGGTCTCGGACCGCATACTAGTATGTCGTTTTTCACGATTTTGGAGGATTTAAAAAAAAAAGGTGAAAATCACGCAAAAGCGAAAGGCTATAGTCCATGGTGTCGGAGGGCATACTATAGTATGTCGTTTTTCACGATTTCGGAGGATTTAAAAAAAAAAGGTGAAAATCACGCAAAAGCGAAAGGCTATAGTCCATGGTGTCGGAGGGCATACTATAGTATGTGGTTTTTCACGATTTTGGAGGATTTTAAAAAAAAGGTGAAAATCACGCAAAAGCGAAAGGCTATAGTCCATGGTGTCGGAGGGCATACTATAGTATGTCGTTTTTCACGATTTCGGAGGATTTGAAAAAAAGGTGAAAATCACGCAAAAGCGAAAGGCTATAGTCCATGGTGTCGGAGAGCATACTATAGTATGTCGTTTTTAACGATTTCGGAGGATTTAAAAAAAAAGGTGAAAATCACGCGAAAGCGAAAGGCGTGTCGGAGGGCATACTATAGTATGTCGTTTTTCACGATTTCGGAGGATTAAAAAAAAAGGTGAAAATCACGCAAAAGCGAAAGGCTATAGTCCATGGTGTCGGAGGGCATACTATAGTATGTCGTTTTTCACGATTTCGGAGGATTTGAAAAAAAGGTGAAAATCACGCAAAAGCGAAAGGCTATAGTCCATGGTGTCGGAGGGCATACTATAGTATGTCGTTTTTCACGATTTCGGAGGATTTAAAAAAAAAGGTGAAAATCACGCAAAAGCGAAAGGCTATAGTCCATGGTCTCGGACCGCATACTAGTATGTCGTTTTTCACGATTTCGGAGGATTTTTAAAAAAAAAGGTGAAAATCACGCAAAAGCGAAAGGCTATAGTCCATGGTGTCGGAGGGCATACTATAGTATGTCGTTTTTCACGATTTCGGAGGATTAAAAAAAAAGGTGAAAATCACGCAAAAGCGAAAGGCTATAGTCCATGGTGTCGGAGGGCATACTATAGTATGTCGTTTTTCACGATTTCGGAGGATTTGAAAAAAAGGTGAAAATCACGCAAAAGCGAAAGGCTATAGTCCATGGTGTCGGAGGGCATACTATAGTATGTCGTTTTTCACGATTTCGGAGGATTTAAAAAAAAAGGTGAAAATCACGCAAAAGCGAAAGGCTATAGTCCATGGTGTCGGAGGGCATACTATAGTATGTCGTTTTTCACGATTTCGGAGGATTTTAAAAAAAAAGGTGAAAATCACGCAAAAGCGAAAGGCTATAGTCCATGGTGTCGGAGGGCATACTATAGTATGTGGTTTTTCACGATTTCGGAGGATTTAAAAAAAAAGGTGAAAATCACGCAAAAGCGAAAGGCTATCGTCCATGGTGTCGGAGGGCATACTATTGTATGTCGTTTTTCACGATTTCGGAGGATTTGAAAAAAAGGTGAAAATCACGCAAAAGCGAAAGGCTATAGTCCATGGTGTCGGAGAGCATACTATAGTATGTCGTTTTTAACGATTTCGGAGGATTTAAAAAAAAAGGTGAAAATCACGCAAAAGCAAAAGGCTATAGTCCATGGTGTCGGAGGGCATACTATAGTATGTCGTTTTTCACGATTTCGGAGGATTTGAAAAAAAGGTGAAAATCACGCAAAAGCGAAAGGCTATAGTCCATGGTGTCGGAGGGCATACTATAGTATGTCGTTTTTCACGATTTCGGAGGATTTTAAAAAAAAAGGTGAAAATCACGCAAAAGCGAAAGGCTATAGTCCATGGTGTCGGAGGGCATACTATAGTATGTGGTTTTTCACGATTTCGGAGGATTTAAAAAAAAAGGTGAAAATCACGCAAAAGCGAAAGGCTATCGTCCATGGTGTCGGAGGGCATACTATTGTATGTCGTTTTTCACGATTTCGGAGGATTTGAAAAAAAGGTGAAAATCACGCAAAAGCGAAAGGCTATAGTCCATGGTGTCGGAGAGCATACTATAGTATTTCGTTTTTAACGATTTCGGAGGATTTAAAAAAAAAGGTGAAAATCACGCAAAAGCAAAAGGCTATAGTCCATGGTGTCGGAGGGCATACTATAGTATGTCGTTTTTCACGATTTCGGAGGATTTGAAAAAAAGGTGAAAATCACGCAAAAGCGAAAGGCTATAGTCCATGGTGTCGGAGAGCATACTATAGTATGTCGTTTTTAACGATTTCGGAGGATTTAAAAAAAAGGTGAAAATCACGCGAAAGCAAAAGGCTATAGTCCATGGTGTCGGAGGGCATACTATAGTATGTCGTTTTTCCACGATTTCGGAGGATTAAAAAAAAAGGTGAAAATCACGCAAAAGCGAAAGGCTAAAGTCCATGGTGTCGGAGGGCATACTATAGTATGTCGTTTTTCACGATTTCGGAGGATTTGAAAAAAAGGTGAAAATCACGCAAAAGCGAAAGGCTATATAGTCCATGGTGTCGGAGGGCATACTATAGTATGTCGTTTTTCACGATTTCGGAGGATTTAAAAAAAAAGGTGAAAATCACGCAAAAGCGAAAGGCTATAGTCCATGGTCTCGGACCGCATACTAGTATGTTGTTTTTCACGATTTCGGAGGATTTTAAAAAAAAAGGTGAAAATCACGCAAAAGCTAAAGGCGTGTCGGAGGGCATACTATAGTATGTCGTTTTTCACGATTTCGGAGGATTAAAAAAAAAGGTGAAAATCACGCAAAAGCGAAAGGCTATAGTCCATGGTGTCGGAGGGCATACTATAGTATGTCGTTTTTCACGATTTCGGAGGATTTGAAAAAAAGGTGAAAATCACGCAAAAGCGAAAGGCTATAGTCCATGGTGTCGGAGGGCATACTATAGTATGTCGTTTTTCACGATTTCGGAGGATTAAAAAAAAAGGTGAAAATCACGCAAAAGCGAAAGGCTATAGTCCATGGTGTCGGAGGGCATACTATAGTATGTCGTTTTTCACGATTTCGGAGGATTTGAAAAAAAGGTGAAAATCACGCAAAAGCGAAAGGCTATAGTCCATGGTGTCGGAGGGCATACTATAGTATGTCGTTTTTCACGATTTCGGAGGATTTGAAAAAAAGGTGAAAATCACGCAAAAGCGAAAGGCTATAGTCCATGGTGTCGGAGGGCATACTATAGTATGTCGTTTTTAACGATTTCGGAGGATTTAAAAAAAAAGGTGAAAATCACGCAAAAGCAAAAGGCTATAGTCCATGGTGTCGGAGGGCATACTATAGTATGTCGTTTTTCACGATTTCGGAGGATTTGAAAAAAAGGTGAAAATCACGCAAAAGCGAAAGGCTATAGTCCATGGTGTCGGAGAGCATACTATAGTATGTCGTTTTTAACGATTTCGGAGGATTTAAAAAAAAGGTGAAAATCACGCGAAAGCAAAAGGCTATAGTCCATGGTGTCGGAGGGCATACTATAGTATGTCGTTTTTCCACGATTTCGGAGGATTAAAAAAAAAGGTGAAAATCACGCAAAAGCGAAAGGCTAAAGTCCATGGTGTCGGAGGGCATACTATAGTATGTCGTTTTTCACGATTTCGGAGGATTTGAAAAAAAGGTGAAAATCACGCAAAAGCGAAAGGCTATATAGTCCATGGTGTCGGAGGGCATACTATAGTATGTCGTTTTTCACGATTTCGGAGGATTTAAAAAAAAAGGTGAAAATCACGCAAAAGCGAAAGGCTATAGTCCATGGTCTCGGACCGCATACTAGTATGTTGTTTTTCACGATTTCGGAGGATTTAAAAAAAAAAGGTGAAAATCACGCAAAAGCTAAAGGCGTGTCGGAGGGCATACTATAGTATGTCGTTTTTCACGATTTCGGAGGATTAAAAAAAAAGGTGAAAATCACGCAAAAGCGAAAGGCTATAGTCCATGGTGTCGGAGGGCATACTATAGTATGTCGTTTTTCACGATTTCGGAGGATTTGAAAAAAAGGTGAAAATCACGCAAAAGCGAAAGGCTATAGTCCATGGTGTCGGAGGGCATACTATAGTATGTCGTTTTTCACGATTTCGGAGGATTAAAAAAAAAGGTGAAAATCACGCAAAAGCGAAAGGCTATAGTCCATGGTGTCGGAGGGCATACTATAGTATGTCGTTTTTCACGATTTCGGAGGATTTGAAAAAAAGGTGAAAATCACGCAAAAGCGAAAGGCTATAGTCCATGGTGTCGGAGGGCATACTATAGTATGTCGTTTTTCACGATTTCGGAGGATTTGAAAAAAAGGTGAAAATCACGCAAAAGCGAAAGGCTATAGTCCATGGTGTCGGAGGGCATACTATAGTATGTCGTTTTTCACGATTTCGGAGGATTTGAAAAAAAGGTGAAAATCACGCAAAAGCGAAAGGCTATAGTCCATGGTGTCGGAGGGCATACTATAGTATGTTGTTTTTCACGATTTCGGAGGATTTAAAAAAAAAGGTGAAAATCACGCAAAAGTGAAAGGCTATAGTCCATGGTGTCGGAGGGCATACTATAGTATGTCGTTTTTAACGATTTCGGAGGATTTAAAAAAAAAGGTGAAAATCACGCGAAAGCAAAAGGCTATAGTCCATGGTGTCGGAGGGCATACTATAGGATGTCGTTTTTCACGATTTCGGAGGATTAAAAAAAAAGGTGAAAATCACGCAAAAGCGAAAGGCTATAGTCCATGGTGTCGGAGGGCATACTATAGTATGTCGTTTTTCACGATTTCGGAGGATTTGAAAAAAAGGTGAAAATCACGCAAAAGCGAAAGGCTATAGTCCATGGTGTCGGAGGGCATACTATAGTATGTCGTTTTTCACGATTTCGGAGGATTTTAAAAAAAAAAGGTGAAAATCACGCAAAAGCGAAAGGCTATAGTCCATGGTCTCGGACCGCATACTAGTATGTCGTTTTTCACGATTTCGGAGGATTTAAAAAAAAAAGGTGAAAATCACGCAAAAGCGAAAGGCGTGTCGGAGGGCATACTATAGTATGTCGTTTTTCACGATTTCGGAGGATTAAAAAAAAAGGTGAAAATCACGCAAAAGCGAAAGGCTATAGTCCATGGTGTCGGAGGGCATACTATAGTATGTCGTTTTTCACGATTTCGGAGGATTTGAAAAAAAGGTGAAAATCACGCAAAAGCGAAAGGCTATAGTCCATGGTGTCGGAGGGCATACTATAGTATGTCGTTTTTCACGATTTCGGAGGATTTAAAAAAAAAGGTGAAAATCACGCAAAAGCGAAAGGCTATAGTCCATGGTGTCGGAGGGCATACTATAGTATGTCGTTTTTCACGATTTCGGAGGATTTGAAAAAAAGGTGAAAATCACGCAAAAGCGAAAGGCTATAGTCCATGGTGTCGGAGGGCATACTATAGTATGTCGTTTTTCACAATTTCGGAGGATTTGAAAAAAAGGTGAAAATCACGCAAAAGCGAAAGGCTATAGTCCATGGTGTCGGAGGGCATACTATAGTATGTCGTTTTTCACGATTTCGGAGGATTTAAAAAAAAAGGTGAAAATCACGCAAAAGCGAAAGGCTATAGTCCATGGTGTCGGAGGGCATACTATAGTATGTCGTTTTTCACGATTTCGGAGGATTTGAAAAAAAGGTGAAAATCACGCAAAAGCGAAAGGCTATAGTCCATGGTGTCGGAGGGCATACTATAGTATGTCGTTTTTCACGATTTCGGAGGATTAAAAAAAAAGGTGAAAATCACGCAAAAGCGAAAGGCTATAGTCCATGGTGTCGGAGGGCATACTATAGTATGTCGTTTTTCACGATTTCGGAGGATTTGAAAAAAAGGTGAAAATCACGCAAAAGCGAAAGGCTATAGTCCATGGTGTCGGAGGGCATACTATAGTATGTCGTTTTTCACGATTTCGGAGGATTTGAAAAAAAGGTGAAAATCACGCAAAAGCGAAAGGCTATAGTCCATGGTGTCGGAGGGCATACTATAGTATGTCGTTTTTCACGATTTCGGAGGATTTGAAAAAAAGGTGAAAATCACGCAAAAGCGAAAGGCTATAGTCCATGGTGTCGGAGGGCATACTATAGTATGTTGTTTTTCACGATTTCGGAGGATTTAAAAAAAAAGGTGAAAATCACGCAAAAGTGAAAGGCTATAGTCCATGGTGTCGGAGGGCATACTATAGTATGTCGTTTTTAACGATTTCGGAGGATTTAAAAAAAAGGTGAAAATCACGCGAAAGCAAAAGGCTATAGTCCATGGTGTCGGAGGGCATACTATAGTATGTCGTTTTTCACGATTTCGGAGGATTCAAAAAAAAGGTGAAAATCACGCAAAAGCGAAAGGCTATAGTCCATGGTGTCGGAGGGCATACTATAGTATGTCGTTTTTCACGATTTCGGAGGATTTGAAAAAAAGGTGAAAATCACGCAAAAGCGAAAGGCTATAGTCCATGGTGTCGGAGGGCATACTATAGTATGTCGTTTTTCACGATTTCGGAGGATTTTAAAAAAAAAGGTGAAAATCACGCAAAAGCGAAAGGCTATAGTCCATGGTCTCGGACCGCATACTAGTATGTCGTTTTTCACGATTTCGGAGGATTTAAAAAAAAAAGGTGAAAATCACGCAAAAGCGAAAGGCGTGTCGGAGGGCATACTATAGTATGTCGTTTTTCACGATTTCGGAGGATTAAAAAAAAAGGTGAAAATCACGCAAAAGCGAAAGGCTATAGTCCATGGTGTCGGAGGGCATACTATAGTATGTCGTTTTTCACGATTTCGGAGGATTTGAAAAAAAGGTGAAAATCACGCAAAAGCGAAAGGCTATAGTCCATGGTGTCGGAGGGCATACTATAGTATGTCGTTTTTCACGATTTCGGAGGATTTAAAAAAAAAGGTGAAAATCACGCAAAAGCGAAAGGCTATAGTCCATGGTGTCGGAGGGCATACTATAGTATGTCGTTTTTCACGATTTCGGAGGATTTGAAAAAAAGGTGAAAATCACGCAAAAGCGAAAGGCTATAGTCCATGGTGTCGGAGGGCATACTATAGTATGTCGTTTTTCACAATTTCGGAGGATTTGAAAAAAAGGTGAAAATCACGCAAAAGCGAAAGGCTATAGTCCATGGTGTCGGAGGGCATACTATAGTATGTCGTTTTTCACGATTTCGGAGGATTTAAAAAAAAAGGTGAAAATCACGCAAAAGCGAAAGGCTATAGTCCATGGTGTCGGAGGGCATACTATAGTATGTCGTTTTTCACGATTTCGGAGGATTTGAAAAAAAGGTGAAAATCACGCAAAAGCGAAAGGCTATAGTCCATGGTGTCGGAGGGCATACTATAGTATGTCGTTTTTCACGATTTCGGAGGATTTGAAAAAAAGGTGAAAATCACGCAAAAGCGAAAGGCTATAGTCCATGGTGTCGGAGGGCATACTATAGTATGTGGTTTTTCACGATTTTGGAGGATTTAAAAAAAAAGGTGAAAATCACGCAAAAGCGAAAGGCTATAGTCCATGGTGTCGGAGGGCATACTATAGTATGTCGTTTTTCACGATTTCGGAGGATTTGAAAAAAAGGTGAAAATCACGCAAAAGCGAAAGGCTATAGTCCATGGTGTCGGAGAGCATACTATAGTATGTCGTTTTTAACGATTTCGGAGGATTTAAAAAAAAGGTGAAAATCACGCGAAAGCAAAAGGCTATAGTCCATGGTGTCGGAGGGCATACTATAGTATGTCGTTTTTCACGATTTCGGAGGATTAAAAAAAAAGGTGAAAATCACGCAAAAGCGAAAGGCTATAGTCCATGGTGTCGGAGGGCATACTATAGTATGTCGTTTTTCACGATTTCGGAGGATTTAAAAAAAAAGGTGAAAATCACGCAAAAGCGAAAGGCTATAGTCCATGGTCTCGGACCGCATACTAGTATGTCGTTTTTCACGATTTCGGAGGATTTAAAAAAAAAAGGTGAAAATCACGCAAAAGCGAAAGGCGTGTCGGAGGGCATACTATAGTATGTCGTTTTTCACGATTTCGGAGGATTAAAAAAAAAGGTGAAAATCACGCAAAAGCGAAAGGCTATAGTCCATGGTGTCGGAGGGCATACTATAGTATGTCGTTTTTCACGATTTCGGAGGATTTGAAAAAAAGGTGAAAATCACGCAAAAGCGAAAGGCTATAGTCCATGGTGTCGGAGGGCATACTATAGTATGTCGTTTTTCACGATTTCGGAGGATTTTAAAAAAAAGGTGAAAATCACGCAAAAGCGAAAGGCTATAGTCCATGGTGTCGGAGGGCATACTATAGTATGTCGTTTTTCACGATTTCGGAGGATTTGAAAAAAAGGTGAAAATCACGCAAAAGCGAAAGGCTATAGTCCATGGTGTCGGAGGGCATACTATAGTATGTCGTTTTTCACGATTTCGGAGGATTTGAAAAAAAGGTGAAAATCACGCAAAAGCGAAAGGCTATAGTCCATGGTGTCGGAGGGCATACTATAGTATGTCGTTTTTCACGATTTCGGAGGATTAAAAAAAAAGGTGAAAATCACGCAAAAGCGAAAGGCTATAGTCCATGGTGTCGGAGGGCATACTATAGTATGTCGTTTTTCACGATTTCGGAGGATTTAAAAAAAAAGGTGAAAATCACGCAAAAGCGAAAGGCTATAGTCCATGGTGTCGGAGGGCATACTATAGTATGTCGTTTTTCACGATTTCGGAGGATTTTTAAAAAAAGGTGAAAATCACGCAAAAGCGAAAGGCTATAGTCCATGGTGTCGGAGGGCATACTATAGTATGTCGTTTTTCACGATTTCGGAGGATTTGAAAAAAAGGTGAAAATCACGCAAAAGCGAAAGGCTATAGTCCATGGTGTCGGAGGGCATACTATAGTATGTCGTTTTTCACGATTTCGGAGGATTTGAAAAAAAGGTGAAAATCACGCAAAAGCGAAAGGCTATAGTCCATGGTGTCGGAGGGCATACTATAGTATGTCGTTTTTCACGATTTCGGAGGATTAAAAAAAAAGGTGAAAATCACGCAAAAGCGAAAGGCTATAGTCCATGGTGTCGGAGGGCATACTATAGTATGTCGTTTTTCACGATTTCGGAGGATTTAAAAAAAAAGGTGAAAATCACGCAAAAGCGAAAGGCTATAGTCCATGGTCTCGGACCGCATACTAGTATGTCGTTTTTCACGATTTTGGAGGATTTAAAAAAAAAAGGTGAAAATCACGCAAAAGCGAAAGGCTATAGTCCATGGTGTCGGAGGGCATACTATAGTATGTCGTTTTTCATGATTTCGGAGGATTTAAAAAAAAAAGGTGAAAATCACGCAAAAGCGAAAGGCTATAGTCCATGGTGTCGGAGGGCATACTATAGTATGTTGTTTTTCACGATTTCGGAGGATTTAAAAAAAAAGGTGAAAATCACGCAAAAGCGAAAGGCTATAGTCCATGGTCTCGGACCGCATACTAGTATGTCGTTTTTCACGATTTTGGAGGATTTAAAAAAAAAAAGGTGAAAATCACGCAAAAGGGAAAGGCTATAGTCCATGGTGTCGGAGGGCATACTATAGTATGTCGTTTTTCACGATTTCGGAGGATTTGAAAAAAATGTGAAAATCACGCAAAAGCGAAAGGCTATAGTCCATGGTGTCGGAGAGCATACTATAGTATGTCGTTTTTAACGATTTCGGAGGATTAAAAAAAAAGGTGAAAATCACGCAAAAGCGAAAGGCTATAGTCCATGGTGTCGGAGGGCATACTATAGTATGTCGTTTTTCACGATTTCGGAGGATTTAAAAAAAAAGGTGAAAATCACGCAAAAGCGAAAGGCTATAGTCCATGGTGTCGGAGGGCATACTATAGTATGTCGTTTTTCACGATTTCGGAGGATTTAAAAAAAAAGGTGAAAATCACGCAAAAGCGAAAGGCTATAGTCCATGGTGTCGGAGGGCATACTATAGTATGTCGTTTTTCACGATTTCGGAGGATTTAAAAAAAAGGTGAAAATCACGCAAAAGCGAAAGGCTATAGTCCATGGTGTCGGAGGGCATACTATAGTATGTCGTTTTTCACGATTTCGGAGGATTAAAAAAAAAGGTGAAAATCACGCAAAAGCGAAAGGCTATAGTCCATTGTGTGGGAGGGCATACTATAGTATGTCGTTTTTCACGATTTCGGAGGATTAAAAAAAAAGGTGAAAATCACGCAAAAGGGAAAGGCTATAGTCCATGGTGTCGGAGGGCATACTATAGTATGTCGTTTTTCACGATTTCGGAGGATTTGAAAAAAAGGTGAAAATCACGCAAAAGCGAAAGGCTATAGTCCATGGTGTCGGAGAGCATACTATAGTATGTCGTTTTTAACGATTTCGGAGGATTTAAAAAAAAAGGTGAAAATCACGCAAAAGCAAAAGGCTATAGTCCATGGTGTCAGGGGGCATACTATATAGTATGTCGTTTTTCACGATTTCGGAGGATTAAAAAAAAAGGTGAAAATCACGCAAAAGCGAAAGGCTATAGTCCATGGTGTCGGAGGGCATACTATAGTATGTCGTTTTTCACGATTTCGGAGGATTTGAAAAAAAGGTGAAAATCACGCAAAAGCGAAAGGCTATAGTCCATGGTGTCGGAGGGCATACTATAGTATGTCGTTTTTCACGATTTCGGAGGATTTAAAAAAAAAAGTGAAAATCACGCAAAAGCGAAAGGCTATAGTCCATGGTGTCGGAGGGCATACTATAGTATGTCGTTTTTCACGATTTCGGAGGATTAAAAAAAAAGGTGAAAATCACGCAAAAGCGAAAGGCTATAGTCCATGGTGTCGGAGGGCATACTATAGTATGTCGTTTTTCACGATTTCGGAGGATTTGAAAAAAAGGTGAAAATCACGCAAAAGCGAAAGGCTATAGTCCATGGTGTCGGAGGGCATACTATAGTATGTCGTTTTTCACGATTTCGGAGGATTTAAAAAAAAAGGTGAAAATCACGCAAAAGCGAAAGGCTATAGTCCATGGTGTCGGAGGGCATACTATAGTATGTGGTTTTTCACGATTTCGGAGGATTTAAAAAAAAAGGTGAAAATCACGCAAAAGCGAAAGGCTATAGTCCATGGTGTCGGAGGGCATACTATAGTATGTCGTTTTTCACGATTTCGGAGGATTTAAAAAAAAAGGTGAAAATCACGCAAAAGCGAAAGGCTATAGTCCATGGTGTCGGAGGGCATACTATAGTATGTCGTTTTTCACGATTTCGGAGGATTTAAAAAAAAGGTGAAAATCACGCAAAAGCGAAAGGCTATAGTCCATGGTGTCGGAGGGCATACTATAGTATGTCGTTTTTCACGATTTCGGAGGATTAAAAAAAAAGGTGAAAATCACGCAAAAGCGAAAGGCTATAGTCCATTGTGTGGGAGGGCATACTATAGTATGTCGTTTTTCACGATTTCGGAGGATTAAAAAAAAAGGTGAAAATCACGCAAAAGGGAAAGGCTATAGTCCATGGTGTCGGAGGGCATACTATAGTATGTCGTTTTTCACGATTTCGGAGGATTTGAAAAAAAGGTGAAAATCACGCAAAAGCGAAAGGCTATAGTCCATGGTGTCGGAGAGCATACTATAGTATGTCGTTTTTAACGATTTCGGAGGATTTAAAAAAAAAGGTGAAAATCACGCAAAAGCAAAAGGCTATAGTCCATGGTGTCAGGGGGCATACTATATAGTATGTCGTTTTTCACGATTTCGGAGGATTAAAAAAAAAGGTGAAAATCACGCAAAAGCGAAAGGCTATAGTCCATGGTGTCGGAGGGCATACTATAGTATGTCGTTTTTCACGATTTCGGAGGATTTGAAAAAAAGGTGAAAATCACGCAAAAGCGAAAGGCTATAGTCCATGGTGTCGGAGGGCATACTATAGTATGTCGTTTTTCACGATTTCGGAGGATTTAAAAAAAAAAGTGAAAATCACGCAAAAGCGAAAGGCTATAGTCCATGGTGTCGGAGGGCATACTATAGTATGTCGTTTTTCACGATTTCGGAGGATTAAAAAAAAAGGTGAAAATCACGCAAAAGCGAAAGGCTATAGTCCATGGTGTCGGAGGGCATACTATAGTATGTCGTTTTTCACGATTTCGGAGGATTTGAAAAAAAGGTGAAAATCACGCAAAAGCGAAAGGCTATAGTCCATGGTGTCGGAGGGCATACTATAGTATGTCGTTTTTCACGATTTCGGAGGATTTAAAAAAAAAGGTGAAAATCACGCAAAAGCGAAAGGCTATAGTCCATGGTGTCGGAGGGCATACTATAGTATGTGGTTTTTCACGATTTCGGAGGATTTAAAAAAAAAGGTGAAAATCACGCAAAAGCGAAAGGCTATCGTCCATGGTGTCGGAGGGCATACTATTGTATGTCGTTTTTCACGATTTCGGAGGATTTGAAAAAAAGGTGAAAATCACGCAAAAGCGAAAGGCTATAGTCCATGGTGTCGGAGAGCATACTATAGTATGTCGTTTTTAACGATTTCGGAGGATTTAAAAAAAAAGGTGAAAATCACGCAAAAGCAAAAGGCTATAGTCCATGGTGTCGGAGGGCATACTATAGTATGTCGTTTTTCACGATTTCGGAGGATTAAAAAAAAAGGTGAAAATCACGCAAAAGCGAAAGGCTATAGTCCATGGTGTCGGAGGGCATACTATAGTATGTCGTTTTTCACGATTTCGGAGGATTTGAAAAAAAGGTGAAAATCACGCAAAAGCGAAAGGCTATAGTCCATGGTGTCGGAGGGCATACTATAGTATGTCGTTTTTCACGATTTCGGAGGATTTAAAAAAAAAAGGTGAAAATCACGCAAAAGCGAAAGGCTATAGTCCATGGTGTCGGAGGGCATACTATAGTATGTCGTTTTTCACGATTTCGGAGGATTAAAAAAAAAGGTGAAAATCACGCAAAAGCGAAAGGCTATAGTCCATGGTGTCGGAGGGCATACTATAGTATGTCGTTTTTCACGATTTCGGAGGATTTGAAAAAAAGGTGAAAATCACGCAAAAGCGAAAGGCTATAGTCCATGGTGTCGGAGGGCATACTATAGTATGTCGTTTTTCACGATTTCGGAGGATTTAAAAAAAAAGGTGAAAATCACGCAAAAGCGAAAGGCTATAGTCCATGGTGTCGGAGGGCATACTATAGTATGTCGTTTTTCACGATTTCGGAGGATTTAAAAAAAAAAGGTGAAAATCACGCAAAAGCGAAAGGCTATAGTCCATGGTGTCGGAGGGCATACTATAGTATGTGGTTTTTCACGATTTCGGAGGATTTAAAAAAAAAGGTGAAAATCACGCAAAAGCGAAAGGCTATCGTCCATGGTGTCGGAGGGCATACTATTGTATGTCGTTTTTCACGATTTCGGAGGATTTTAAAAAAAAAGGTGAAAATCACGCAAAAGCGAAAGGCTATAGTCCATGGTGTCGGAGGGCATACTATAGTATGTGGTTTTTCACGATTTCGGAGGATTTAAAAAAAAAGGTGAAAATCACGCAAAAGCGAAAGGCTATCGTCCATGGTCTCGGACCGCATACTAGTATGTCGTTTTTCACGATTTTGGAGGATTTTAAAAAAAAAGGTGAAAATCACGCAAAAGCGAAAGGCTATAGTCCATGGTGTCGGAGGGCATACTATAGTATGTCGTTTTTCACGATTTCGGAGGATTTAAAAAAAAAGGTGAAAATCACGCAAAAGCAAAAGGCTATAGTCCATGGTGTCGGAGGGCATACTGTAGTATGTCGTTTTTCACGATTTCGGAGGATTAAAAAAAAAGGTGAAAATCACGCAAAAGCGAAAGGCTATAGTCCATGGTGTCGGAGGGCATACTATAGTATGTCGTTTTTCACGATTTCGGAGGATTTGAAAAAAAGGTGAAAATCACGCAAAAGCGAAAGGCTATAGTCCATTGTGTGGGAGGGCATACTATAGTATGTCGTTTTTCACGATTTCGGAGGATTTAAAAAAAAAGGTGAAAATCACGCAAAAGCGAAAGGCTATAGTCCATGTTGTCGGAGGGCATACTATAGTATGTCGTTTTTCACGATTTCGGAGGATTTGAAAAAAAGGTGAAAATCACGCAAAAGCGAAAGGCTATAGTCCATGGTGTCGGAGGGCATACTATAGTATGTCGTTTTTCACGATTTCGGAGGATTTGAAAAAAAGGTGAAAATCACGCAAAAGCGAAAGGCTATAGTCCATGGTCTCGGACCGCATACTAGTATGTCGTTTTTCACGATTTTGGAGGATTTTAAAAAAAAAGGTGAAAATCACGCAAAAGCGAAAGGCTATAGTCCATGGTGTCGGAGGGCATACTATAGTATGTCGTTTTTCACGATTTCGGAGGATTTAAAAAAAAAAGGTGAAAATCACGCAAAAGCGAAAGGCTATAGTCCATGGTGTCGGAGGGCATACTATAGTATGTGGTTTTTCACGATTTTGGAGGATTTTAAAAAAAAGGTGAAAATCACGCAAAAGCGAAAGGCTATAGTCCATGGTGTCGGAGGGCATACTATAGTATGTCGTTTTTCACGATTTCGGAGGATTTGAAAAAAAGGTGAAAATCACGCAAAAGCGAAAGGCTATAGTCCATGGTGTCGGAGAGCATACTATAGTATGTCGTTTTTAACGATTTCGGAGGATTTAAAAAAAAAGGTGAAAATCACGCGAAAGCGAAAGGCGTGTCGGAGGGCATACTATAGTATGTCGTTTTTCACGATTTCGGAGGATTAAAAAAAAAGGTGAAAATCACGCAAAAGCGAAAGGCTATAGTCCATGGTGTCGGAGGGCATACTATAGTATGTCGTTTTTCACGATTTCGGAGGATTTGAAAAAAAGGTGAAAATCACGCAAAAGCGAAAGGCTATAGTCCATGGTGTCGGAGGGCATACTATAGTATGTCGTTTTTCACGATTTCGGAGGATTTAAAAAAAAAGGTGAAAATCACGCAAAAGCGAAAGGCTATAGTCCATGGTCTCGGACCGCATACTAGTATGTCGTTTTTCACGATTTCGGAGGATTTTAAAAAAAAAAGGTGAAAATCACGCAAAAGCGAAAGGCTATAGTCCATGGTGTCGGAGGGCATACTATAGTATGTCGTTTTTCACGATTTCGGAGGATTAAAAAAAAAGGTGAAAATCACGCAAAAGCGAAAGGCTATAGTCCATGGTGTCGGAGGGCATACTATAGTATGTCGTTTTTCACGATTTCGGAGGATTTGAAAAAAAGGTGAAAATCACGCAAAAGCGAAAGGCTATAGTCCATGGTGTCGGAGGGCATACTATAGTATGTCGTTTTTCACGATTTCGGAGGATTTAAAAAAAAAGGTGAAAATCACGCAAAAGCGAAAGGCTATAGTCCATGGTGTCGGAGGGCATACTATAGTATGTCGTTTTTCACGATTTCGGAGGATTTTAAAAAAAAAGGTGAAAATCACGCAAAAGCGAAAGGCTATAGTCCATGGTGTCGGAGGGCATACTATAGTATGTGGTTTTTCACGATTTCGGAGGATTTAAAAAAAAAGGTGAAAATCACGCAAAAGCGAAAGGCTATCGTCCATGGTGTCGGAGGGCATACTATTGTATGTCGTTTTTCACGATTTCGGAGGATTTGAAAAAAAGGTGAAAATCACGCAAAAGCGAAAGGCTATAGTCCATGGTGTCGGAGAGCATACTATAGTATGTCGTTTTTAACGATTTCGGAGGATTTAAAAAAAAAGGTGAAAATCACGCAAAAGCAAAAGGCTATAGTCCATGGTGTCGGAGGGCATACTATAGTATGTCGTTTTTCACGATTTCGGAGGATTTGAAAAAAAGGTGAAAATCACGCAAAAGCGAAAGGCTATAGTCCATGGTGTCGGAGAGCATACTATAGTATGTCGTTTTTCACGATTTCGGAGGATTTGAAAAAAAGGTGAAAATCACGCAAAAGCGAAAGGCTATAGTCCATGGTCTCGGACCGCATACTAGTATGTCGTTTTTCACGATTTTGGAGGATTTTAAAAAAAAAGGTGAAAATCACGCAAAAGCGAAAGGCTATAGTCCATGGTGTCGGAGGGCATACTATAGTATGTCGTTTTTCACGATTTCGGAGGATTTAAAAAAAAAAGGTGAAAATCACGCAAAAGCGAAAGGCTATAGTCCATGGTGTCGGAGGGCATACTATAGTATGTGGTTTTTCACGATTTTGGAGGATTTTAAAAAAAAGGTGAAAATCACGCAAAAGCGAAAGGCTATAGTCCATGGTCTCGGACCGCATACTAGTATGTCGTTTTTCACGATTTCGGAGGATTTAAAAAAAAAAGGTGAAAATCACGCAAAAGCGAAAGGCGTGTCGGAGGGCATACTATAGTATGTCGTTTTTCACGATTTCGGAGGATTAAAAAAAAAGGTGAAAATCACGCAAAAGCGAAAGGCTATAGTCCATGGTGTCGGAGGGCATACTATAGTATGTCGTTTTTCACGATTTCGGAGGATTTGAAAAAAAGGTGAAAATCACGCAAAAGCGAAAGGCTATAGTCCATGGTGTCGGAGGGCATACTATAGTATGTCGTTTTTCACGATTTCGGAGGATTTAAAAAAAAAGGTGAAAATCACGCAAAAGCGAAAGGCTATAGTCCATGGTGTCGGAGGGCATACTATAGTATGTCGTTTTTCACGATTTCGGAGGATTTGAAAAAAAGGTGAAAATCACGCAAAAGCGAAAGGCTATAGTCCATGGTGTCGGAGGGCATACTATAGTATGTCGTTTTTCACAATTTCGGAGGATTTGAAAAAAAGGTGAAAATCACGCAAAAGCGAAAGGCTATAGTCCATGGTGTCGGAGGGCATACTATAGTATGTCGTTTTTCACGATTTCGGAGGATTTAAAAAAAAAGGTGAAAATCACGCAAAAGCGAAAGGCTATAGTCCATGGTGTCGGAGGGCATACTATAGTATGTCGTTTTTCACGATTTCGGAGGATTTGAAAAAAAGGTGAAAATCACGCAAAAGCGAAAGGCTATAGTCCATGGTGTCGGAGGGCATACTATAGTATGTCGTTTTTCACGATTTCGGAGGATTTGAAAAAAAGGTGAAAATCACGCAAAAGCGAAAGGCTATAGTCCATGGTGTCGGAGGGCATACTATAGTATGTGGTTTTTCACGATTTTGGAGGATTTAAAAAAAAAGGTGAAAATCACGCAAAAGCGAAAGGCTATAGTCCATGGTGTCGGAGGGCATACTATAGTATGTCGTTTTTCACGATTTCGGAGGATTTGAAAAAAAGGTGAAAATCACGCAAAAGCGAAAGGCTATAGTCCATGGTGTCGGAGAGCATACTATAGTATGTCGTTTTTCACGATTTCGGAGGATTTTAAAAAAAAAAGGTGAAAATCACGCAAAAGCGAAAGGCTATAGTCCATGGTCTCGGACCGCATACTAGTATGTCGTTTTTCACGATTTCGGAGGATTTAAAAAAAAAAGGTGAAAATCACGCAAAAGCGAAAGGCGTGTCGGAGGGCATACTATAGTATGTCGTTTTTCACGATTTCGGAGGATTAAAAAAAAAGGTGAAAATCACGCAAAAGCGAAAGGCTATAGTCCATGGTGTCGGAGGGCATACTATAGTATGTCGTTTTTCACGATTTCGGAGGATTTGAAAAAAAGGTGAAAATCACGCAAAAGCGAAAGGCTATAGTCCATGGTGTCGGAGGGCATACTATAGTATGTCGTTTTTCACGATTTCGGAGGATTTAAAAAAAAAGGTGAAAATCACGCAAAAGCGAAAGGCTATAGTCCATGGTGTCGGAGGGCATACTATAGTATGTCGTTTTTCACGATTTCGGAGGATTTGAAAAAAAGGTGAAAATCACGCAAAAGCGAAAGGCTATAGTCCATGGTGTCGGAGGGCATACTATAGTATGTCGTTTTTCACAATTTCGGAGGATTTGAAAAAAAGGTGAAAATCACGCAAAAGCGAAAGGCTATAGTCCATGGTGTCGGAGGGCATACTATAGTATGTCGTTTTTCACGATTTCGGAGGATTTAAAAAAAAAGGTGAAAATCACGCAAAAGCGAAAGGCTATAGTCCATGGTGTCGGAGGGCATACTATAGTATGTCGTTTTTCACGATTTCGGAGGATTTGAAAAAAAGGTGAAAATCACGCAAAAGCGAAAGGCTATAGTCCATGGTGTCGGAGGGCATACTATAGTATGTCGTTTTTCACGATTTCGGAGGATTAAAAAAAAAGGTGAAAATCACGCAAAAGCGAAAGGCTATAGTCCATGGTGTCGGAGGGCATACTATAGTATGTCGTTTTTCACGATTTCGGAGGATTTGAAAAAAAGGTGAAAATCACGCAAAAGCGAAAGGCTATAGTCCATGGTGTCGGAGGGCATACTATAGTATGTCGTTTTTCACGATTTCGGAGGATTTGAAAAAAAGGTGAAAATCACGCAAAAGCGAAAGGCTATAGTCCATGGTGTCGGAGGGCATACTATAGTATGTCGTTTTTCACGATTTCGGAGGATTTGAAAAAAAGGTGAAAATCACGCAAAAGCGAAAGGCTATAGTCCATGGTGTCGGAGGGCATACTATAGTATGTTGTTTTTCACGATTTCGGAGGATTTAAAAAAAAAGGTGAAAATCACGCAAAAGTGAAAGGCTATAGTCCATGGTGTCGGAGGGCATACTATAGTATGTCGTTTTTAACGATTTCGGAGGATTTAAAAAAAAGGTGAAAATCACGCGAAAGCAAAAGGCTATAGTCCATGGTGTCGGAGGGCATACTATAGTATGTCGTTTTTCACGATTTCGGAGGATTCAAAAAAAAGGTGAAAATCACGCAAAAGCGAAAGGCTATAGTCCATGGTGTCGGAGGGCATACTATAGTATGTCGTTTTTCACGATTTCGGAGGATTAAAAAAAAAGGTGAAAATCACGCAAAAGCGAAAGGCTATAGTCCATGGTGTCGGAGGGCATACTATAGTATGTCGTTTTTCACGATTTCGGAGGATTTGAAAAAAAGGTGAAAATCACGCAAAAGCGAAAGGCTATAGTCCATGGTGTCGGAGGGCATACTATAGTATGTCGTTTTTCACGATTTCGGAGGATTTGAAAAAAAGGTGAAAATCACGCAAAAGCGAAAGGCTATAGTCCATGGTGTCGGAGGGCATACTATAGTATGTCGTTTTTCACGATTTCGGAGGATTTGAAAAAAAGGTGAAAATCACGCAAAAGCGAAAGGCTATAGTCCATGGTGTCGGAGGGCATACTATAGTATGTTGTTTTTCACGATTTCGGAGGATTTAAAAAAAAAGGTGAAAATCACGCAAAAGTGAAAGGCTATAGTCCATGGTGTCGGAGGGCATACTATAGTATGTCGTTTTTAACGATTTCGGAGGATTTAAAAAAAAGGTGAAAATCACGCGAAAGCAAAAGGCTATAGTCCATGGTGTCGGAGGGCATACTATAGTATGTCGTTTTTCACGATTTCGGAGGATTCAAAAAAAAGGTGAAAATCACGCAAAAGCGAAAGGCTATAGTCCATGGTGTCGGAGGGCATACTATAGTATGTCGTTTTTCACGATTTCGGAGGATTTGAAAAAAAGGTGAAAATCACGCAAAAGCGAAAGGCTATAGTCCATGGTGTCGGAGGGCATACTATAGTATGTCGTTTTTCACGATTTCGGAGGATTTTAAAAAAAAAGGTGAAAATCACGCAAAAGCGAAAGGCTATAGTCCATGGTCTCGGACCGCATACTAGTATGTCGTTTTTCACGATTTCGGAGGATTTAAAAAAAAAAGGTGAAAATCACGCAAAAGCGAAAGGCGTGTCGGAGGGCATACTATAGTATGTCGTTTTTCACGATTTCGGAGGATTAAAAAAAAAGGTGAAAATCACGCAAAAGCGAAAGGCTATAGTCCATGGTGTCGGAGGGCATACTATAGTATGTCGTTTTTCACGATTTCGGAGGATTTGAAAAAAAGGTGAAAATCACGCAAAAGCGAAAGGCTATAGTCCATGGTGTCGGAGGGCATACTATAGTATGTCGTTTTTCACGATTTCGGAGGATTTAAAAAAAAAGGTGAAAATCACGCAAAAGCGAAAGGCTATAGTCCATGGTGTCGGAGGGCATACTATAGTATGTCGTTTTTCACGATTTCGGAGGATTTGAAAAAAAGGTGAAAATCACGCAAAAGCGAAAGGCTATAGTCCATGGTGTCGGAGGGCATACTATAGTATGTCGTTTTTCACAATTTCGGAGGATTTGAAAAAAAGGTGAAAATCACGCAAAAGCGAAAGGCTATAGTCCATGGTGTCGGAGGGCATACTATAGTATGTCGTTTTTCACGATTTCGGAGGATTTAAAAAAAAAGGTGAAAATCACGCAAAAGCGAAAGGCTATAGTCCATGGTGTCGGAGGGCATACTATAGTATGTCGTTTTTCACGATTTCGGAGGATTTGAAAAAAAGGTGAAAATCACGCAAAAGCGAAAGGCTATAGTCCATGGTGTCGGAGGGCATACTATAGTATGTCGTTTTTCACGATTTCGGAGGATTTGAAAAAAAGGTGAAAATCACGCAAAAGCGAAAGGCTATAGTCCATGGTGTCGGAGGGCATACTATAGTATGTGGTTTTTCACGATTTTGGAGGATTTAAAAAAAAAGGTGAAAATCACGCAAAAGCGAAAGGCTATAGTCCATGGTGTCGGAGGGCATACTATAGTATGTCGTTTTTCACGATTTCGGAGGATTTGAAAAAAAGGTGAAAATCACGCAAAAGCGAAAGGCTATAGTCCATGGTGTCGGAGAGCATACTATAGTATGTCGTTTTTAACGATTTCGGAGGATTTAAAAAAAAGGTGAAAATCACGCGAAAGCAAAAGGCTATAGTCCATGGTGTCGGAGGGCATACTATAGTATGTCGTTTTTCACGATTTCGGAGGATTAAAAAAAAAGGTGAAAATCACGCAAAAGCGAAAGGCTATAGTCCATGGTGTCGGAGGGCATACTATAGTATGTCGTTTTTCACGATTTCGGAGGATTTAAAAAAAAAGGTGAAAATCACGCAAAAGCGAAAGGCTATAGTCCATGGTCTCGGACCGCATACTAGTATGTCGTTTTTCACGATTTCGGAGGATTTAAAAAAAAAAGGTGAAAATCACGCAAAAGCGAAAGGCGTGTCGGAGGGCATACTATAGTATGTCGTTTTTCACGATTTCGGAGGATTAAAAAAAAAGGTGAAAATCACGCAAAAGCGAAAGGCTATAGTCCATGGTGTCGGAGGGCATACTATAGTATGTCGTTTTTCACGATTTCGGAGGATTTGAAAAAAAGGTGAAAATCACGCAAAAGCGAAAGGCTATAGTCCATGGTGTCGGAGGGCATACTATAGTATGTCGTTTTTCACGATTTCGGAGGATTTTAAAAAAAAGGTGAAAATCACGCAAAAGCGAAAGGCTATAGTCCATGGTGTCGGAGGGCATACTATAGTATGTCGTTTTTCACGATTTCGGAGGATTTGAAAAAAAGGTGAAAATCACGCAAAAGCGAAAGGCTATAGTCCATGGTGTCGGAGGGCATACTATAGTATGTCGTTTTTCACGATTTCGGAGGATTTGAAAAAAAGGTGAAAATCACGCAAAAGCGAAAGGCTATAGTCCATGGTGTCGGAGGGCATACTATAGTATGTCGTTTTTCACGATTTCGGAGGATTAAAAAAAAAGGTGAAAATCACGCAAAAGCGAAAGGCTATAGTCCATGGTGTCGGAGGGCATACTATAGTATGTCGTTTTTCACGATTTCGGAGGATTTAAAAAAAAAGGTGAAAATCACGCAAAAGCGAAAGGCTATAGTCCATGGTGTCGGAGGGCATACTATAGTATGTCGTTTTTCACGATTTCGGAGGATTTTAAAAAAAAGGTGAAAATCACGCAAAAGCGAAAGGCTATAGTCCATGGTGTCGGAGGGCATACTATAGTATGTCGTTTTTCACGATTTCGGAGGATTTGAAAAAAAGGTGAAAATCACGCAAAAGCGAAAGGCTATAGTCCATGGTGTCGGAGGGCATACTATAGTATGTCGTTTTTCACGATTTCGGAGGATTTGAAAAAAAGGTGAAAATCACGCAAAAGCGAAAGGCTATAGTCCATGGTGTCGGAGGGCATACTATAGTATGTCGTTTTTCACGATTTCGGAGGATTAAAAAAAAAGGTGAAAATCACGCAAAAGCGAAAGGCTATAGTCCATGGTGTCGGAGGGCATACTATAGTATGTCGTTTTTCACGATTTCGGAGGATTTAAAAAAAAAGGTGAAAATCACGCAAAAGCGAAAGGCTATAGTCCATGGTCTCGGACCGCATACTAGTATGTCGTTTTTCACGATTTTGGAGGATTTAAAAAAAAAAGGTGAAAATCACGCAAAAGCGAAAGGCTATAGTCCATGGTGTCGGAGGGCATACTATAGTATGTCGTTTTTCATGATTTCGGAGGATTTAAAAAAAAAAGGTGAAAATCACGCAAAAGCGAAAGGCTATAGTCCATGGTGTCGGAGGGCATACTATAGTATGTTGTTTTTCACGATTTCGGAGGATTTAAAAAAAAAGGTGAAAATCACGCAAAAGCGAAAGGCTATAGTCCATGGTCTCGGACCGCATACTAGTATGTCGTTTTTCACGATTTTGGAGGATTTAAAAAAAAAAAGGTGAAAATCACGCAAAAGGGAAAGGCTATAGTCCATGGTGTCGGAGGGCATACTATAGTATGTCGTTTTTCACGATTTCGGAGGATTTGAAAAAAATGTGAAAATCACGCAAAAGCGAAAGGCTATAGTCCATGGTGTCGGAGAGCATACTATAGTATGTCGTTTTTAACGATTTCGGAGGATTAAAAAAAAAGGTGAAAATCACGCAAAAGCGAAAGGCTATAGTCCATGGTGTCGGAGGGCATACTATAGTATGTCGTTTTTCACGATTTCGGAGGATTTAAAAAAAAAGGTGAAAATCACGCAAAAGCGAAAGGCTATAGTCCATGGTGTCGGAGGGCATACTATAGTATGTCGTTTTTCACGATTTCGGAGGATTTAAAAAAAAAGGTGAAAATCACGCAAAAGCGAAAGGCTATAGTCCATGGTGTCGGAGGGCATACTATAGTATGTCGTTTTTCACGATTTCGGAGGATTTAAAAAAAAGGTGAAAATCACGCAAAAGCGAAAGGCTATAGTCCATGGTGTCGGAGGGCATACTATAGTATGTCGTTTTTCACGATTTCGGAGGATTAAAAAAAAAGGTGAAAATCACGCAAAAGCGAAAGGCTATAGTCCATGGTGTCGGAGGGCATACTATAGTATGTTGTTTTTCACGATTTCGGAGGATTTAAAAAAAAAGGTGAAAATCACGCAAAAGCGAAAGGCTATAGTCCATGGTCTCGGACCGCATACTAGTATGTCGTTTTTCACGATTTTGGAGGATTTAAAAAAAAAAAGGTGAAAATCACGCAAAAGCGAAAGGCTATAGTCCATGGTGTCGGAGGGCATACTATAGTATGTCGTTTTTCACGATTTCGGAGGATTTGAAAAAAATGTGAAAATCACGCAAAAGCGAAAGGCTATAGTCCATGGTGTCGGAGAGCATACTATAGTATGTCGTTTTTAACGATTTCGGAGGATTAAAAAAAAAGGTGAAAATCACGCAAAAGCGAAAGGCTATAGTCCATGGTGTCGGAGGGCATACTATAGTATGTCGTTTTTCACGATTTCGGAGGATTTAAAAAAAAAGGTGAAAATCACGCAAAAGCGAAAGGCTATAGTCCATGGTGTCGGAGGGCATACTATAGTATGTCGTTTTTCACGATTTCGGAGGATTTAAAAAAAAAGGTGAAAATCACGCAAAAGCGAAAGGCTATAGTCCATGGTGTCGGAGGGCATACTATAGTATGTCGTTTTTCACGATTTCGGAGGATTTAAAAAAAAGGTGAAAATCACGCAAAAGCGAAAGGCTATAGTCCATGGTGTCGGAGGGCATACTATAGTATGTCGTTTTTCACAATTTCGGAGGATTTGAAAAAAAGGTGAAAATCACGCAAAAGCGAAAGGCTATAGTCCATGGTGTCGGAGGGCATACTATAGTATGTCGTTTTTCACGATTTCGGAGGATTTAAAAAAAAAGGTGAAAATCACGCAAAAGCGAAAGGCTATAGTCCATGGTGTCGGAGAGCATACTATAGTATGTCGTTTTTCACGATTTCGGAGGATTTAAAAAAAAGGTGAAAATCACGCGAAAGCAAAAGGCTATAGTCCATGGTGTCGGAGGGCATACTATAGTATGTCGTTTTTCACGATTTCGGAGGATTAAAAAAAAAGGTGAAAATCACGCAAAAGCGAAAGGCTATAGTCCATGGTGTCGGAGGGCATACTATAGTATGTCGTTTTTCACGATTTCGTAGGATTTGAAAAAAAGGTGAAAATCACGCAAAAGCGAAAGGCTATAGTCCATGGTGTCGGAGGGCATACTATAGTATGTCTTTTCTCACGATTTCGGAGGATTTAAAAAAAAAGGTGAAAATCACGCAAAAGCGAAAGGCTATAGTCCATGGTCTCGGACCGCATACTAGTATGTCGTTTTTCACGATTTCGGAGGATTTAAAAAAAAAAGGTGAAAATCACGCAAAAGCGAAAGGCGTGTCGGAGGGCATACTATAGTATGTCGTTTTTCACGATTTCGGAGGATTAAAAAAAAAGGTGAAAATCACGCAAAAGCGAAAGGCTATAGTCCATGGTGTCGGAGGGCATACTATAGTATGTCGTTTTTCACGATTTCGGAGGATTTGAAAAAAAGGTGAAAATCACGCAAAAGCGAAAGGCTATAGTCCATGGTGTCGGAGGGCATACTATATAGTATGTCGTTTTTCACGATTTCGGAGGATTTAAAAAAAAAGGTGAAAATCACGCAAAAGCGAAAGGCTATAGTCCATGGTGTCGGAGGGCATACTATAGTATGTCGTTTTTCACGATTTCGGAGGATTTGAAAAAAAGGTGAAAATCACGCAAAAGCGAAAGGCTATAGTCCATGGTGTCGGAGGGCATACTATAGTATGTCGTTTTTCACGATTTCGGAGGATTTGAAAAAAAGGTGAAAATCACGCAAAAGCGAAAGGCTATAGTCCATGCTGTCGGAGGGCATACTATAGTATGTCGTTTTTCACGATTTCGGAGGATTTAAAAAAAAAGGTGAAAATCACGCAAAAGCGAAAGGCTATAGTCCATGGTGTCGGAGGGCATACTATAGTATGTCGTTTTTCACGATTTCGGAGGATTTAAAAAAAAAGGTGAAAATCACGCAAAAGCGAAAGGCTATAGTCCATGGTGTCGGAGGGCATACTATAGTATGTCGTTTTTCACGATTTCGGAGGATTTGAAAAAAAGGTGAAAATCACGCAAAAGCGAAAGGCTATAGTCCATGGTGTCGGAGGGCATACTATAGTATGTCGTTTTTCACGATTTCGGAGGATTAAAAAAAAAGGTGAAAATCACGCAAAAGCGAAAGGCTATAGTCCATGGTGTCGGAGGGCATACTATAGTATGTCGTTTTTCACGATTTCGGAGGATTTAAAAAAAAAGGTGAAAATCACGCAAAAGCGAAAGGCTATAGTCCATGGTCTCGGACCGCATACTAGTATGTCGTTTTTCACGATTTCGGAGGATTAAAAAAAAAGGTGAAAATCACGCAAAAGCGAAAGGCTATAGTCCATGGTGTCGGAGGGCATACTATAGTATGTCGTTTTTCACGATTTCGGAGGATTTGAAAAAAAGGTGAAAATCACGCAAAAGCGAAAGGCTATAGTCCATGGTGTCGGAGGGCATACTATAGTATGTCGTTTTTCACGATTTCGGAGGATTTAAAAAAAAGGTGAAAATCACGCAAAAGCGAAAGGCTATAGTCCATGGTGTCGGAGGGCATACTATAATATGTCGTTTTTCACGATTTCGGAGGATTTGAAAAAAAGGTGAAAATCACGCAAAAGCGAAAGGCTATAGTCCATGGTGTCGGAGGGCATACTATAGTATGTCGTTTTTCACGATTTCGGAGGATTAAAAAAAAAGGTGAAAATCACGCAAAAGCGAAAGGCTATAGTCCATGGTGTCGGAGGGCATACTATAGTATGTCGTTTTTCACGATTTCGGAGGATTTAAAAAAAAAGGTGAAAATCACGCAAAAGCGAAAGGCTATAGTCCATGGTCTCGGACCGCATACTAGTATGTCGTTTTTCACGATTTTGGAGGATTTAAAAAAAAAAGGTGAAAATCACGCAAAAGCGAAAGGCTATAGTCCATGGTGTCGGAGGGCATACTATAGTATGTCGTTTTTCACGATTTCGGAGGATTTTAAAAAAAAAGGTGAAAATCACGCAAAAGCGAAAGGCTATAGTCCATGGTGTCGGAGGGCATACTATAGTATGTCGTTTTTCACGATTTCGGAGGATTTGAAAAAAAGGTGAAAATCACGCAAAAGCGAAAGGCTATAGTCCATGGTGTCGGAGGGCATACTATAGTATGTCGTTTTTCACGATTTCGGAGGATTAAAAAAAAAGGTGAAAATCACGCAAAAGCGAAAGGCTATAGTCCATGGTGTCGGAGGGCATACTATAGTATGTCGTTTTTCACGATTTCGGAGGATTTAAAAAAAAAGGTGAAAATCACGCAAAAGCGAAAGGCTATAGTCCATGGTGTCGGAGGGCATACTATAGTATGTGGTTTTTCACGATTTTGGAGGATTTAAAAAAAAAGGTGAAAATCACGCAAAAGCGAAAGGCTATAGTCCATGGTGTCGGAGGGCATACTATAGTATGTCGTTTTTCACGATTTCGGAGGATTTGAAAAAAAGGTGAAAATCACGCAAAAGCGAAAGGCTATAGTCCATGGTGTCGGAGAGCATACTATAGTATGTCGTTTTTAACGATTTCGGAGGATTTAAAAAAAAGGTGAAAATCACGCGAAAGCAAAAGGCTATAGTCCATGGTGTCGGAGGGCATACTATAGTATGTCGTTTTTCACGATTTCGGAGGATTAAAAAAAAAGGTGAAAATCACGCAAAAGCGAAAGGCTATAGTCCATGGTGTCGGAGGGCATACTATAGTATGTCGTTTTTCACGATTTCGTAGGATTTGAAAAAAAGGTGAAAATCACGCAAAAGCGAAAGGCTATAGTCCATGGTGTCGGAGGGCATACTATAGTATGTCGTTTTTCACGATTTCGGAGGATTTAAAAAAAAAGGTGAAAATCACGCAAAAGCGAAAGGCTATAGTCCATGGTCTCGGACCGCATACTAGTATGTCGTTTTTCACGATTTCGGAGGATTTAAAAAAAAAAGGTGAAAATCACGCAAAAGCGAAAGGCGTGTCGGAGGGCATACTATAGTATGTCGTTTTTCACGATTTCGGAGGATTAAAAAAAAAGGTGAAAATCACGCAAAAGCGAAAGGCTATAGTCCATGGTGTCGGAGGGCATACTATAGTATGTCGTTTTTCACGATTTCGGAGGATTTGAAAAAAAGGTGAAAATCACGCAAAAGCGAAAGGCTATAGTCCATGGTGTCGGAGGGCATACTATAGTATGTCGTTTTTCACGATTTCGGAGGATTTAAAAAAAAAGGTGAAAATCACGCAAAAGCGAAAGGCTATAGTCCATGGTGTCGGAGGGCATACTATAGTATGTCGTTTTTCACGATTTCGGAGGATTTGAAAAAAAGGTGAAAATCACGCAAAAGCGAAAGGCTATAGTCCATGGTGTCGGAGGGCATACTATAGTATGTCGTTTTTCACGATTTCGGAGGATTTGAAAAAAAGGTGAAAATCACGCAAAAGCGAAAGGCTATAGTCCATGGTGTCGGAGGGCATACTATAGTATGTCGTTTTTCACGATTTCGGAGGATTAAAAAAAAAGGTGAAAATCACGCAAAAGCGAAAGGCTATAGTCCATGGTGTCGGAGGGCATACTATAGTATGTCGTTTTTCACGATTTCAGAGGATTTAAAAAAAAAGGTGAAAATCACGCAAAAGCGAAAGGCTATAGTCCATGGTCTCGGACCGCATACTAGTATGTCGTTTTTCACGATTTTGGAGGATTTAAAAAAAAAAAGGTGAAAATCACGCAAAAGCGAAAGGCTATAGTCCATGGTGTCGGAGGGCATACTATAGTATGTCGTTTTTCACGATTTCGGAGGATTTGAAAAAAAGGTGAAAATCACGCAAAAGCGAAAGGCTATAGTCCATGGTGTCGGAGGGCATACTATAGTATGTCGTTTTTCACGATTTCGGAGGATTTGAAAAAAAGGTGAAAATCACGCAAAAGCGAAAGGCTATAGTCCATGGTGTCGGAGGGCATACTATAGTATGTCGTTTTTCACGATTTCGGAGGATTTAAAAAAAAAGGTGAAAATCACGCAAAAGCGAAAGGCTATAGTCCATGGTGTCGGAGGGCATACTATAGTATGTCGTTTTTCACGATTTCGGAGGATTTGAAAAAAAGGTGAAAATCACGCAAAAGCGAAAGGCTATAGTCCATGGTGTCGGAGGGCATACTATAGTATGTCGTTTTTCACGATTTCGGAGGATTTGAAAAAAAGGTGAAAATCACGCAAAAGCGAAAGGCTATAGTCCATGGTGTCGGAGGGCATACTATAGTATGTCGTTTTTCACGATTTCGGAGGATTAAAAAAAAAGGTGAAAATCACGCAAAAGCGAAAGGCTATAGTCCATGGTGTCGGAGGGCATACTATAGTATGTCGTTTTTCACGATTTCGGAGGATTTAAAAAAAAAGGTGAAAATCACGCAAAAGCGAAAGGCTATAGTCCATGGTCTCGGACCGCATACTAGTATGTCGTTTTTCACGATTTTGGAGGATTTAAAAAAAAAAGGTGAAAATCACGCAAAAGCGAAAGGCTATAGTCCATGGTGTCGGAGGGCATACTATAGTATGTCGTTTTTCACGATTTCGGAGGATTTAAAAAAATAAGGTGAAAATCACGCAAAAGCGAAAGGCTATAGTCCATGGTGTCGGAGGGCATACTATAGTATGTCGTTTTTCACGATTTCGGAGGATTAAAAAAAAAGGTGAAAATCACGCAAAAGCGAAAGGCTATAGTCCATGGTGTCGGAGGGCATACTATAGTATGTCGTTTTTCACGATTTCGGAGGATTTGAAAAAAAGGTGAAAATCACGCAAAAGCGAAAGGCTATAGTCCATGGTGTCGGAGGGCATACTATAGTATGTCGTTTTTCACGATTTCGGAGGATTTAAAAAAAAGGTGAAAATCACGCAAAAGCGAAAGGCTATAGTCCATGGTGTCGGAGGGCATACTAAAATATGTCGTTTTTCACGATTTCGGAGGATTTGAAAAAAAGGTGAAAATCACGCAAAAGCGAAAGGCTATAGTCCATGGTGTCGGAGGGCATACTATAGTATGTCGTTTTTCACGATTTCGGAGGATTAAAAAAAAAGGTGAAAATCACGCAAAAGCGAAAGGCTATAGTCCATGGTGTCGGAGGGCATACTATAGTATGTCGTTTTTCACGATTTCGGAGGATTTAAAAAAAAAGGTGAAAATCACGCAAAAGCGAAAGGCTATAGTCCATGGTCTCGGACCGCATACTAGTATGTCGTTTTTCACGATTTTGGAGGATTTAAAAAAAAAAGGTGAAAATCACGCAAAAGCGAAAGGCTATAGTCCATGGTGTCGGAGGGCATACTATAGTATGTCGTTTTTCACGATTTCGGAGGATTTTAAAAAAAAAGGTGAAAATCACGCAAAAGCGAAAGGCTATAGTCCATGGTGTCGGAGGGCATACTATAGTATGTCGTTTTTCACGATTTCGGAGGATTAAAAAAAAAGGTGAAAATCACGCAAAAGCGAAAGGCTATAGTCCATGGTGTCGGAGGGCATACTATAGTATGTCGTATTTCACGATTTCGGAGGATTTGAAAAAAAGGTGAAAATCACGCAAAAGCGAAAGGCTATAGTCCATGGTGTCGGAGAGCATACTATAGTATGTCGTTTTTAACGATTTCGGAGGATTTAAAAAAAAGGTGAAAATCACGCGAAAGCAAAAGGCTATAGTCCATGGTGTCGGAGGGCATACTATAGTATGTCGTTTTTCACGATTTCGGAGGATTAAAAAAAAAGGTGAAAATCACGCAAAAGCGAAAGGCTATAGTCCATGGTGTCGGAGGGCATACTATAGTATGTCGTTTTTCACGATTTCGTAGGATTTGAAAAAAAGGTGAAAATCACGCAAAAGCGAAAGGCTATAGTCCATGGTGTCGGAGGGCATACTATAGTATGTCGTTTTTCACGATTTCGGAGGATTTAAAAAAAAAGGTGAAAATCACGCAAAAGCGAAAGGCTATAGTCCATGGTCTCGGACCGCATACTAGTATGTCGTTTTTCACGATTTCGGAGGATTTAAAAAAAAAAGGTGAAAATCACGCAAAAGCGAAAGGCGTGTCGGAGGGCATACTATAGTATGTCGTTTTTCACGATTTCGGAGGATTAAAAAAAAAGGTGAAAATCACGCAAAAGCGAAAGGCTATAGTCCATGGTGTCGGAGGGCATACTATAGTATGTCGTTTTTCACGATTTCGGAGGATTTGAAAAAAAGGTGAAAATCACGCAAAAGCGAAAGGCTATAGTCCATGGTGTCGGAGGGCATACTATAGTATGTCGTTTTTCACGATTTCGGAGGATTTAAAAAAAAAGGTGAAAATCACGCAAAAGCGAAAGGCTATAGTCCATGGTGTCGGAGGGCATACTATAGTATGTCGTTTTTCACGATTTCGGAGGATTTGAAAAAAAGGTGAAAATCACGCAAAAGCGAAAGGCTATAGTCCATGGTGTCGGAGGGCATACTATAGTATGTCGTTTTTCACGATTTCGGAGGATTTGAAAAAAAGGTGAAAATCACGCAAAAGCGAAAGGCTATAGTCCATGGTGTCGGAGGGCATACTATAGTATGTCGTTTTTCACGATTTCGGAGGATTAAAAAAAAAGGTGAAAATCACGCAAAAGCGAAAGGCTATAGTCCATGGTGTCGGAGGGCATACTATAGTATGTCGTTTTTCACGATTTCGGAGGATTTGAAAAAAAGGTGAAAATCACGCAAAAGCGAAAGGCTATAGTCCATGGTGTCGGAGGGCATACTATAGTATGTCGTTTTTCACGATTTCGGAGGATTTGAAAAAAAGGTGAAAATCACGCAAAAGCGAAAGGCTATAGTCCATGGTGTCGGAGGGCATACTATAGTATGTCGTTTTTCACGATTTCGGAGGATTTAAAAAAAAAGGTGAAAATCACGCAAAAGCGAAAGGCTATAGTCCATGGTGTCGGAGGGCATACTATAGTATGTCGTTTTTCACGATTTCGGAGGATTTGAAAAAAAGGTGAAAATCACGCAAAAGCGAAAGGCTATAGTCCATGGTGTCGGAGGGCATACTATAGTATGTCGTTTTTCACGATTTCGGAGGATTTGAAAAAAAGGTGAAAATCACGCAAAAGCGAAAGGCTATAGTCCATGGTGTCGGAGGGCATACTATAGTATGTCGTTTTTCACGATTTCGGAGGATTAAAAAAAAAGGTGAAAATCACGCAAAAGCGAAAGGCTATAGTCCATGGTGTCGGAGGGCATACTATAGTATGTCGTTTTTCACGATTTCGGAGGATTTAAAAAAAAAGGTGAAAATCACGCAAAAGCGAAAGGCTATAGTCCATGGTCTCGGACCGCATACTAGTATGTCGTTTTTCACGATTTTGGAGGATTTAAAAAAAAAAGGTGAAAATCACGCAAAAGCGAAAGGCTATAGTCCATGGTGTCGGAGGGCATACTATAGTATGTCGTTTTTCACGATTTCGGAGGATTTAAAAAAATAAGGTGAAAATCACGCAAAAGCGAAAGGCTATAGTCCATGGTGTCGGAGGGCATACTATAGTATGTCGTTTTTCACGATTTCGGAGGATTAAAAAAAAAGGTGAAAATCACGCAAAAGCGAAAGGCTATAGTCCATGGTGTCGGAGGGCATACTATAGTATGTCGTTTTTCACGATTTCGGAGGATTTAAAAAAAAAGGTGAAAATCACGCAAAAGTGAAAGGCTATAGTCCATGGTCTCGGACCGCATACTAGTATGTCGTTTTTCACGATTTTGGAGGATTTAAAAAAAAAAGGTGAAAATCACGCAAAAGCGAAAGGCTATAGTCCATGGTGTCGGAGGGCATACTATAGTATGTCGTTTTTCACGATTTCGGAGGATTTAAAAAAAAAAGGTGAAAATCACGCAAAAGCGAAAGGCTATAGTCCATGGTGTCGGAGGGCATACTATAGTATGTGGTTTTTCACGATTTCGGAGGATTTAAAAAAAAAGGTGAAAATCACGCAAAAGCGAAAGGCTATAGTCCATGGTGTCGGAGGGCATACTATAGTATGTCGTTTTTCACGATTTCGGAGGATTTGAAAAAAATGTGAAAATCACGCAAAAGCGAAAGGCTATAGTCCATGGTGTCGGAGAGCATACTATAGTATGTCGTTTTTAACGATTTCGGAGGATTTAAAAAAAAGGTGAAAATCACGCGAAAGCAAAAGGCTATAGTCCATGGTGTCGGAGGGCATACTATAGTATGTCGTTTTTCACGATTTCGGAGGATTAAAAAAAGAAGGTGAAAATCACGCAAAAGCGAAAGGCTATAGTCCATGGTGTCGGAGGGCATACTATAGTATGTCGTTTTTCACGATTTCGGAGGATTTAAAAAAAAAGGTGAAAATCACGCAAAAGCGAAAGGCTATAGTCCATGGTCTCGGACCGCATACTAGTATGTCGTTTTTCACGATTTCGGAGGATTTTTTAAAAAAAAGGTGAAAATCACGCGAAAGGCGTGTCGGAGGGCATACTATAGTATGTCGTTTTTCACGATTTCGGAGGATTAAAAAAAAAGGTGAAAATCACGCAAAAGCGAAAGGCTATAGTCCATGGTGTCGGAGGGCATACTATAGTATGTCGTTTTTCACGATTTCGGAGGATTTGAAAAAAAGGTGAAAATCACGCAAAAGCGAAAGGCTATAGTCCATGGTGTCGGAGGGCATACTATAGTATGTCGTTTTTCACGATTTCGGAGGATTTAAAAAAAAAGGTGAAAATCACGCAAAAGCGAAAGGCTATAGTCCATGGTGTCGGAGGGCATACTATAGTATGTCGTTTTTCACGATTTCGGAGGATTTGAAAAAAAGGTGAAAATCACGCAAAAGCGAAAGGCTATAGTCCATGGTGTCGGAGGGCATACTATAGTATGTCGTTTTTCACGATTTCGGAGGATTTGAAAAAAAGGTGAAAATCACGCAAAAGCGAAAGGCTATAGTCCATGGTCTCGGACCGCATACTAGTATGTCGTTTTTCACGATTTTGGAGGATTTAAAAAAAAAAGGTGAAAATCACGCAAAAGCGAAAGGCTATAGTCCATGGTGTCGGAGGGCATACTATAGTATGTCGTTTTTCACGATTTCGGAGGATTTAAAAAAAAAAGGTGAAAATCACGCAAAAGCGAAAGGCTATAGTCCATGGTGTCGGAGGGCATACTATAGTATGTGGTTTTTCACGATTTCGGAGGATTTAAAAAAAAAGGTGAAAATCACGCAAAAGCGAAAGGCTATAGTCCATGGTGTCGGAGGGCATACTATAGTATGTCGTTTTTCACGATTTCGGAGGATTTGAAAAAAAGGTGAAAATCACGCAAAAGCGAAAGGCTATAGTCCATGGTGTCGGAGAGCATACTATAGTATGTCGTTTTTAACGATTTCGGAGGATTAAAAAAAAAGGTGAAAATCACGCAAAAGCGAAAGGCTATAGTCCATGGTCTCGGACCGCATACTAGTATGTCGTTTTTCACGATTTCGGAGGATTTTAAAAAAAAAAGGTGAAAATCACGCAAAAGCGAAAGGCGTGTCGGAGGGCATACTATAGTATGTCGTTTTTCACGATTTCGGAGGATTAAAAAAAAAGGTGAAAATCACGCAAAAGCGAAAGGCTATAGTCCATGGTGTCGGAGGGCATACTATAGTATGTCGTTTTTCACGATTTCGGAGGATTTGAAAAAAAGGTGAAAATCACGCAAAAGCGAAAGGCTATAGTCCATGGTGTCGGAGGGCATACTATAGTATGTCGTTTTTCACGATTTCGGAGGATTTAAAAAAAAAAGGTGAAAATCACGCAAAAGCGAAAGGCTATAGTCCATGGTGTCGGAGGGCATACTATAGTATGTGGTTTTTCACGATTTCGGAGGATTTAAAAAAAAAGGTGAAAATCACGCAAAAGCGAAAGGCTATAGTCCATGGTGTCGGAGGGCATACTATAGTATGTCGTTTTTCACGATTTCGGAGGATTTGAAAAAAAGGTGAAAATCACGCAAAAGCGAAAGGCTATAGTCCATGGTGTCGGAGGGCATACTATAGTATGTCGTTTTTCACGATTTCGGAGGATTTGAAAAAAAGGTGAAAATCACGCAAAAGCGAAAGGCTATAGTCCATGGTGTCGGAGGGCATACTATAGTATGTCGTTTTTCACGATTTCGGAGGATTTGAAAAAAAGGTGAAAATCACGCAAAAGCGAAAGGCTATAGTCCATGGTGTCGGAGGGCATACTATAGTATGTCGTTTTTCACGATTTCGGAGGATTTGAAAAAAAGGTGAAAATCACGCAAAAGCGAAAGGCTATAGTCCATGGTGTCGGAGAGCATACTATAGTATGTCGTTTTTAACGATTTCGGAGGATTTTTAAAAAAAGGTGAAAATCACGCAAAAGCAAAAGGCTATAGTCCATGGTGTCGGAGGGCATACTATAGTATGTCGTTTTTCACGATTTCGGAGGATTAAAAAAAAAGGTGAAAATCACGCAAAAGCGAAAGGCTATAGTCCATGGTGTCGGAGGGCATACTATAGTATGTCGTTTTTCACGATTTCGGAGGATTTAAAAAAAAAGGTGAAAATCACGCAAAAGCGAAAGGCTGTAGTCCATGGTGTCGGAGGGCATACTATAGTATGTCGTTTTTCACGATTTCGGAGGATTTGAAAAAAAGGTGAAAATCACGCAAAAGCGAAAGGCTATAGTCCATGGTGTCGGAGAGCATACTATAGTATGTCGTTTTTCACGATTTCGGAGGATTTGAAAAAAAGGTGAAAATCACGCAAAAGCGAAAGGCTATAGTCCATGGTGTCGGAGGGCATACTATAGTATGTCGTTTTTCACGATTTCGGAGGATTTTAAAAAAAGGTGAAAATCACGCAAAAGCGAAAGGCTATAGTCCATGGTGTCGGAGGGCATACTATAGTATGTCGTTTTTCACGATTTCGGAGGATTTGAAAAAAAGGTGAAAATCACGCAAAAGCGAAAGGCTATAGTCCATGGTGTCGGAGGGCATACTATAGTATGTCGTTTTTCACGATTTCGGAGGATTTGGAAAAAAGGTGAAAATCACGCAAAAGCGAAAGGCTATAGTCCATGGTGTCGGAGGGCATACTATAGTATGTCGTTTTTCACGATTTCGGAGGATTAAAAAAAAAGGTGAAAATCACGCAAAAGCGAAAGGCTATAGTCCATGGTGTCGGAGGGCATACTATAGTATGTCGTTTTTCACGATTTCGGAGGATTTGAAAAAAAGGTGAAAATCACGCAAAAGCGAAAGGCTATAGTCCATGGTGTCGGAGGGCATACTATAGTATGTCGTTTTTCACGATTTCGGAGGATTAAAAAAAAAAGGTGAAAATCACGCAAAAGCGAAAGGCTATAGTCCATGGTCTCGGACCGCATACTAGTATGTCGTTTTTCACGATTTTGGAGGATTTAAAAAAAAAAGGTGAAAATCACGCAAAAGCGAAAGGCTATAGTCCATGGTGTCGGAGGGCATACTATAGTATGTCGTTTTTCACGATTTCGGAGGATTTGAAAAAAAGGTGAAAATCACGCAAAAGCGAAAGGCTATAGTCCATGGTGTCGGAGAGCATACTATAGTATGTCGTTTTTAACGATTTCGGAGGATTAAAAAAAAAGGTGAAAATCACGCAAAAGCAAAAGGCTATAGTCCATGGTGTCGGAGGGCATACTATAGTATGTCGTTTTTCACGATTTCGGAGGATTAAAAAAAAAGGTGAAAATCACGCAAAAGCGAAAGGCTATAGTCCATGGTGTCGGAGGGCATACTATAGTATGTCGTTTTTCACGATTTCGGAGGATTTGAAAAAAAGGTGAAAATCACGCAAAAGCGAAAGGCTATAGTCCATGGTGTCGGAGGGCATACTATAGTATGTCGTTTTTCACGATTTCGGAGGATTTTAAAAAAAAGGTGAAAATCACGCAAAAGCGAAAGGCTATAGTCCATGGTCTCGGACCGCATACTAGTATGTCGTTTTTCACGATTTCGGAGGATTAAAAAAAAAGGTGAAAATCACGCAAAAGCGAAAGGCTATAGTCCATGGTCTCGGACCGCATACTAGTATGTCGTTTTTCACGATTTCGGAGGATTTAAAAAAAAAAGGTGAAAATCACGCAAAAGCGAAAGGCGTGTCGGAGGGCATACTATAGTATGTCGTTTTTCACGATTTCGGAGGATAAAAAAAAAAGGTGAAAATCACGCAAAAGCGAAAGGCTATAGTCCATGGTGTCGGAGGGCATACTATAGTATGTCGTTTTTCACGATTTCGGAGGATTTGAAAAAAAGGTGAAAATCACGCAAAAGCGAAAGGCTATAGTCCATGGTGTCGGAGGGCATACTATAGTATGTCGTTTTTCACGATTTCGGAGGATTTAAAAAAAAAAGGTGAAAATCACGCAAAAGCGAAAGGCTATAGTCCATGGTGTCGGAGGGCATACTATAGTATGTCGTTTTTCACGATTTCGGAGGATTTGAAAAAAAGGTGAAAATCACGCAAAAGCAAAAGGCTATAGTCCATGGTGTCGGAGGGCATACTATAGTATGTCGTTTTTCACGATTTCGGAGGATTTGAAAAAAAGGTGAAAATCACGCAAAAGCGAAAGGCTATAGTCCATGGTGTCGGAGGGCATACTATAGTATGTCGTTTTTCACGATTTCGGAGGATTAAAAAAAAAGGTGAAAATCACGCAAAAGCGAAAGGCTATAGTCCATGGTGTCGGAGGGCATACTATAGTATGTCGTTTTTCACGTTTTCGGAGGATTTTAAAAAAAAAGGTGAAAATCACGCAAAAGCGAAAGGCTATAGTCCATGGTCTCGGACCGCATACTAGTATGTCGTTTTTCACGATTTCGGAGGATTTAAAAAAAAAAGGTGAAAATCACGCAAAAGCGAAAGGCTATAGTCCATGGTGTCGGAGGGCATACTATAGTATGTCGTTTTTCACGATTTCGGAGGATTTGAAAAAAAGGTGAAAATCACGCAAAAGCGAAAGGCTATAGTCCATGGTGTCGGAGAGCATACTATAGTATGTCGTTTTTAACGATTTCGGAGGATTAAAAAAAAAGGTGAAAATCACGCAAAAGCAAAAGGCTATAGTCCATGGTGTCGGAGGGCATACTATAGTATGTCGTTTTTCACGATTTCGGAGGATTAAAAAAAAAGGTGAAAATCACGCAAAAGCGAAAGGCTATAGTCCATGGTGTCGGAGGGCATACTATAGTATGTCGTTTTTCACGATTTCGGAGGATTTGAAAAAAAGGTGAAAATCACGCAAAAGCGAAAGGCTATAGTCCATGGTGTCGGAGGGCATACTATAGTATGTCGTTTTTCACGATTTCGGAGGATTTTAAAAAAAAGGTGAAAATCACGCAAAAGCGAAAGGCTATAGTCCATGGTCTCGGACCGCATACTAGTATGTCGTTTTTCACGATTTCGGAGGATTAAAAAAAAAGGTGAAAATCACGCAAAAGCGAAAGGCTATAGTCCATGGTCTCGGACCGCATACTAGTATGTCGTTTTTCACGATTTCGGAGGATTTAAAAAAAAAAGGTGAAAATCACGCAAAAGCGAAAGGCGTGTCGGAGGGCATACTATAGTATGTCGTTTTTCACGATTTCGGAGGATAAAAAAAAAAGGTGAAAATCACGCAAAAGCGAAAGGCTATAGTCCATGGTGTCGGAGGGCATACTATAGTATGTCGTTTTTCACGATTTCGGAGGATTTGAAAAAAAGGTGAAAATCACGCAAAAGCGAAAGGCTATAGTCCATGGTGTCGGAGGGCATACTATAGTATGTCGTTTTTCACGATTTCGGAGGATTTAAAAAAAAAAGGTGAAAATCACGCAAAAGCGAAAGGCTATAGTCCATGGTGTCGGAGGGCATACTATAGTATGTCGTTTTTCACGATTTCGGAGGATTTGAAAAAAAGGTGAAAATCACGCAAAAGCGAAAGGCTATAGTCCATGGTGTCGGAGGGCATACTATAGTATGTCGTTTTTCACGATTTCGGAGGATTTGAAAAAAAGGTGAAAATCACGCAAAAGCGAAAGGCTATAGTCCATGGTGTCGGAGGGCATACTATAGTATGTCGTTTTTCACGATTTCGGAGGATTAAAAAAAAAGGTGAAAATCACGCAAAAGCGAAAGGCTATAGTCCATGGTGTCGGAGGGCATACTATAGTATGTCGTTTTTCACGATTTCGGAGGATTTTAAAAAAAAAGGTGAAAATCACGCAAAAGCGAAAGGCTATAGTCCATGGTCTCGGACCGCATACTAGTATGTCGTTTTTCACGATTTCGGAGGATTTAAAAAAAAGGTGAAAATCACGCAAAAGCGAAAGGCTATAGTCCATGGTGTCGGAGGGCATACTATAGTATGTCGTTTTTCACGATTTCGGAGGATTTGAAAAAAAGGTGAAAATCACGCAAAAGCGAAAGGCTATAGTCCATGGTGTCGGAGAGCATACTATAGTATGTCGTTTTTAACGATTTCGGAGGATTAAAAAAAAAGGTGAAAATCACGCAAAAGCAAAAGGCTATAGTCCATGGTGTCGGAGGGCATACTATAGTATGTCGTTTTTCACGATTTCGGAGGATTAAAAAAAAAGGTGAAAATCACGCAAAAGCGAAAGGCTATAGTCCATGGTGTCGGAGGGCATACTATAGTATGTCGTTTTTCACGATTTCGGAGGATTTGAAAAAAAGGTGAAAATCACGCAAAAGCGAAAGGCTATAGTCCATGGTGTCGGAGGGCATACTATAGTATGTCGTTTTTCACGATTTCGGAGGATTTTAAAAAAAAGGTGAAAATCACGCAAAAGCGAAAGGCTATAGTCCATGGTCTCGGACCGCATACTAGTATGTCGTTTTTCACGATTTCGGAGGATTAAAAAAAAAGGTGAAAATCACGCAAAAGCGAAAGGCTATAGTCCATGGTCTCGGACCGCATACTAGTATGTCGTTTTTCACGATTTCGGAGGATTTAAAAAAAAAAGGTGAAAATCACGCAAAAGCGAAAGGCGTGTCGGAGGGCATACTATAGTATGTCGTTTTTCACGATTTCGGAGGATAAAAAAAAAAGGTGAAAATCACGCAAAAGCGAAAGGCTATAGTCCATGGTGTCGGAGGGCATACTATAGTATGTCGTTTTTCACGATTTCGGAGGATTTGAAAAAAAGGTGAAAATCACGCAAAAGCGAAAGGCTATAGTCCATGGTGTCGGAGGGCATACTATAGTATGTCGTTTTTCACGATTTCGGAGGATTTAAAAAAAAAGGTGAAAATCACGCAAAAGCGAAAGGCTATAGTCCATGGTGTCGGAGGGCATACTATAGTATGTCGTTTTTCACGATTTCGGAGGATTTGAAAAAAAGGTGAAAATCACGCAAAAGCGAAAGGCTATAGTCCATGGTGTCGGAGGGCATACTATAGTATGTCGTTTTTCACGATTTCGGAGGATTTGAAAAAAAGGTGAAAATCACGCAAAAGCGAAAGGCTATAGTCCATGGTGTCGGAGGGCATACTATAGTATGTCGTTTTTCACGATTTCGGAGGATTAAAAAAAAAGGTGAAAATCACGCAAAAGCGAAAGGCTATAGTCCATGGTGTCGGAGGGCATACTATAGTATGTCGTTTTTCACGATTTCGGAGGATTTTAAAAAAAAAGGTGAAAATCACGCAAAAGCGAAAGGCTATAGTCCATGGTCTCGGACCGCATACTAGTATGTCGTTTTTCACGATTTCGGAGGATTTAAAAAAAAAAGTGAAAATCACGCAAAAGCGAAAGGCTATAGTCCATGGTGTCGGAGGGCATACTATAGTATGTGGTTTTTCACGATTTCGGAGGATTTAAAAAAAAAGGTGAAAATCACGCAAAAGCGAAAGGCTATAGTCCATGGTGTCGGAGGGCATACTATAGTATGTCGTTTTTCACGATTTCGGAGGATTTGAAAAAAAGGTGAAAATCACGCAAAAGCGAAAGGCTATAGTCCATGGTGTCGGAGGGCATACTATAGTATGTCGTTTTTCACGATTTCGGAGGATTTGAAAAAAAGGTGAAAATCACGCAAAAGCGAAAGGCTATAGTCCATGGTGTCGGAGGGCATACTATAGTATGTCGTTTTTCACGATTTCGGAGGATTTGAAAAAAAGGTGAAAATCACGCAAAAGCGAAAGGCTATAGTCCATGGTGTCGGAGGGCATACTATAGTATGTCGTTTTTCACGATTTTCGGAGGATTTGAAAAAAAGGTGAAAATCACGCAAAAGCGAAAGGCTATAGTCCATGGTGTCGGAGGGCATACTATAGTATGTCGTTTTTCACGATTTCGGAGGATTTAAAAAAAAAGGTGAAAATCACGCAAAAGCGAAAGGCTATAGTCCATGGTGTCGGAGGGCATACTATAGTATGTCGTTTTTCACGATTTCGGAGGATTTTAAAAAAAGGTGAAAATCACGCAAAAGCGAAAGGCTATAGTCCATGGTGTCGGAGGGCATACTATAGTATGTCGTTTTTCACGATTTCGGAGGATTTGAAAAAAAGGTGAAAATCACGCAAAAGCGAAAGGCTATAGTCCATGGTGTCGGAGGGCATACTATAGTATGTCGTTTTTCACGATTTCGGAGGATTTGAAAAAAAGGTGAAAATCACGCAAAAGCGAAAGGCTATAGTCCATGGTGTCGGAGGGCATACTATAGTATGTCGTTTTTCACGATTTCGGAGGATTAAAAAAAAAGGTGAAAATCACGCAAAAGCGAAAGGCTATAGTCCATGGTGTCGGAGGGCATACTATAGTATGTCGTTTTTCACGATTTCGGAGGATTTGAAAAAAAGGTGAAAATCACGCAAAAGCGAAAGGCTATAGTCCATGGTGTCGGAGAGCATACTATAGTATGTCGTTTTTAACGATTTCGGAGGATTTTAAAAAAAAGGTGAAAATCACGCAAAAGCAAAAGGCTATAGTCCATGGTGTCGGAGGGCATACTATAGTATGTCGTTTTTCACGATTTCGGAGGATTTAAAAAAAAAGGGTGAAAATCACGCAAAAGCGAAAGGCTATAGTCCATGGTGTCGGAGGGCATACTATAGTATGTCGTTTTTCACGATTTCGGAGGATTTTAAAAAAAGGTGAAAATCACGCAAAAGCGAAAGGCTATAGTCCATGGTGTCGGAGGGCATACTATAGTATGTCGTTTTTCACGATTTCGGAGGATTTGAAAAAAAGGTGAAAATCACGCAAAAGCGAAAGGCTATAGTCCATGGTGTCGGAGGGCATACTATAGTATGTCGTTTTTCACGATTTCGGAGGATTTGAAAAAAAGGTGAAAATCACGCAAAAGCGAAAGGCTATAGTCCATGGTGTCGGAGGGCATACTATAGTATGTCGTTTTTCACGATTTCGGAGGATTAAAAAAAAAGGTGAAAATCACGCAAAAGCGAAAGGCTATAGTCCATGGTGTCGGAGGGCATACTATAGTATGTCGTTTTTCACGATTTCGGAGGATTTGAAAAAAAGGTGAAAATCACGCAAAAGCGAAAGGCTATAGTCCATGGTGTCGGAGAGCATACTATAGTATGTCGTTTTTAACGATTTCGGAGGATTAAAAAAAAAAGGTGAAAATCACGCAAAAGCAAAAGGCTATAGTCCATGGTGTCGGAGGGCATACTATAGTATGTCGTTTTTCACGATTTCGGAGGATTAAAAAAAAAGGTGAAAATCACGCAAAAGCGAAAGGCTATAGTCCATGGTGTCGGACCGCATACTAGTATGTCGTTTTTCACGATTTTGGAGGATTTTTAAAAAAAAAGGTGAAAATCACGCAAAAGCGAAAGGCTATAGTCCATGGTGTCGGAGGGCATACTATAGTATGTCGTTTTTCACGATTTCGGAGGATTTAAAAAAAAAAGGTGAAAATCACGCAAAAGCGAAAGGCTATAGTCCATGGTGTCGGAGGGCATACTATAGTATGTGGTTTTTCACGATTTCGGAGGATTTAAAAAAAAAGGTGAAAATCACGCAAAAGCGAAAGGCTATAGTCCATGGTGTCGGAGGGCATACTATAGTATGTCGTTTTTCACGATTTCGGAGGATTTGAAAAAAAGGTGAAAATCACGCAAAAGCAAAAGGCTATAGTCCATGGTGTCGGAGGGCATACTATAGTATGTCGTTTTTCACGATTTCGGAGGATTTTAAAAAAAAGGTGAAAATCACGCAAAAGCGAAAGGCTATAGTCCATGGTCTCGGACCGCATACTAGTATGTCGTTTTTCACGATTTCGGAGGATTTTTTAAAAAAAAGGTGAAAATCACGCAAAAGCGAAAGGCTATAGTCCATGGTGTCGGAGGGCATACTATAGTATGTCGTTTTTCACGATTTCGGAGGATTTGAAAAAAAGGTGAAAATCACGCAAAAGCGAAAGGCTATAGTCCATGGTGTCGGAGGGCATACTATAGTATGTCGTTTTTCACGATTTTGGAGGATTTGAAAAAAAGGTGAAAAGCACGCAAAAGCGAAAGGCTATAGTCCATGGTGTCGGAGGGCATACTATAGTATGTTGTTTTTCACGATTTCGGAGGATTTGAAAAAAAGGTGAAAATCACGCAAAAGCGAAAGGCTATAGTCCATGGTGTCGGAGGGCATACTATAGTATGTCGTTTTTCACGATTTCGGAGGATTTGAAAAAAAGGTGAAAATCACGCAAAAGCGAAAGGCTATAGTCCATGGTGTCGGAGGGCATACTATAGTATGTCGTTTTTCACGATTTTGGAGGATTTGAAAAAAAGGTGAAAATCACGCAAAAGCGAAAGGCTATAGTCCATGGTGTCGGAGGGCATACTATAGTATGTCGTTTTTCACGATTTCGGAGGATTTAAAAAAAAAGGTGAAAATCACGCAAAAGCGAAAGGCTATAGTCCATGGTGTCGGAGGGCATACTATAGTATGTTGTTTTTCACGATTTCGGAGGATTTTAAAAAAAGGTGAAAATCACGCAAAAGCGAAAGGCTATAGTCCATGGTCTCGGACCGCATACTAGTATGTCGTTTTTCACGATTTCGGAGGATTTTTAAAAAAAAAGGTGAAAATCACGCAAAAGCGAAAGGCTATAGTCCATGGTGTCGGAGGGCATACTATAGTATGTCGTTTTTCACGATTTCGGAGGATTTGAAAAAAAGGTGAAAATCACGCAAAAGCGAAAGGCTATAGTCCATGGTGTCGGAGGGCATACTATAGTATGTCGTTTTTCACGATTTTGGAGGATTTGAAAAAAAGGTGAAAAGCACGCAAAAGCGAAAGGCTATAGTCCATGGTGTCGGAGGGCATACTATAGTATGTCGTTTTTCACGATTTCGGAGGATTTGAAAAAAAGGTGAAAATCACGCAAAAGCGAAAGGCTATAGTCCATGGTGTCGGAGGGCATACTATAGTATGTCGTTTTTCACGATTTTGGAGGATTTGAAAAAAAGGTGAAAATCACGCAAAAGCGAAAGGCTATAGTCCATGGTGTCGGAGGGCATACTATAGTATGTCGTTTTTCACGATTTCGGAGGATTTAAAAAAAAAGGTGAAAATCACGCAAAAGCGAAAGGCTATAGTCCATGGTGTCGGAGGGCATACTATAGTATGTTGTTTTTCACGATTTCGGAGGATTTTAAAAAAAGGTGAAAATCACGCAAAAGCGAAAGGCTATAGTCCATGGTCTCGGACCGCATACTAGTATGTCGTTTTTCACGATTTCGGAGGATTTTTTAAAAAAAAGGTGAAAATCACGCAAAAGCGAAAGGCTATAGTCCATGGTGTCGGAGGGCATACTATAGTATGTCGTTTTTCACGATTTCGGAGGATTTGAAAAAAAGGTGAAAATCACGCAAAAGCGAAAGGCTATAGTCCATGGTGTCGGAGGGCATACTATAGTATGTCGTTTTTCACGATTTTGGAGGATTTGAAAAAAAGGTGAAAAGCACGCAAAAGCGAAAGGCTATAGTCCATGGTGTCGGAGGGCATACTATAGTATGTCGTTTTTCACGATTTCGGAGGATTTGAAAAAAAGGTGAAAATCACGCAAAAGCGAAAGGCTATAGTCCATGGTGTCGGAGGGCATACTATAGTATGTCGTTTTTCACGATTTTGGAGGATTTGAAAAAAAGGTGAAAATCACGCAAAAGCGAAAGGCTATAGTCCATGGTGTCGGAGGGCATACTATAGTATGTCGTTTTTCACGATTTCGGAGGATTTAAAAAAAAAGGTGAAAATCACGCAAAAGCGAAAGGCTATAGTCCATGGTGTCGGAGGGCATACTATAGTATGTTGTTTTTCACGATTTCGGAGGATTTTAAAAAAAGGTGAAAATCACGCAAAAGCGAAAGGCTATAGTCCATGGTGTCGGAGGGCATACTATAGTATGTCGTTTTTCACGATTTCGGAGGATTTGAAAAAAAGGTGAAAATCACGCAAAAGCGAAAGGCTATAGTCCATGGTGTCGGAGGGCATACTATAGTATGTCGTTTTTCACGATTTCGGAGGATTTGAAAAAAAGGTGAAAATCACGCAAAAGCGAAAGGCTATAGTCCATGGTGTCGGAGGGCATACTATAGTATGTCGTTTTTCACGATTTCGGAGGATTAAAAAAAAAGGTGAAAATCACGCAAAAGCGAAAGGCTATAGTCCATGGTGTCGGAGGGCATACTATAGTATGTCGTTTTTCACGATTTCGGAGGATTTGAAAAAAAGGTGAAAATCACGCAAAAGCGAAAGGCTATAGTCCATGGTGTCGGAGAGCATACTATAGTATGTCGTTTTTAACGATTTCGGAGGATTTAAAAAAAAAAGGTGAAAATCACGCAAAAGCGAAAGGCTATAGTCCATGGTGTCGGAGGGCATACTATAGTATGTCGTTTTTCACGATTTCGGAGGATTTGAAAAAAAGGTGAAAATCACGCAAAAGCGAAAGGCTATAGTCCATGGTGTCGGAGGGCATACTATAGTATGTCGTTTTTCACGATTTCGGAGGATTTGAAAAAAAGGTGAAAATCACGCAAAAGCGAAAGGCTATAGTCCATGGTGTCGGAGGGCATACTATAGTATGTCGTTTTTCACGATTTCGGAGGATTAAAAAAAAAGGTGAAAATCACGCAAAAGCGAAAGGCTATAGTCCATGGTGTCGGACCGCATACTAGTATGTCGTTTTTCACGATTTTGGAGGATTTTAAAAAAAAAAGGTGAAAATCACGCAAAAGCGAAAGGCTATAGTCCATGGTGTCGGAGGGCATACTATAGTATGTCGTTTTTCACGATTTCGGAGGATTTGAAAAAAAGGTGAAAATCACGCAAAAGCGAAAGGCTATAGTCCATGGTGTCGGAGGGCATACTATAGTATGTCGTTTTTCACGATTTCGGAGGATTTAAAAAAAAAGGTGAAAATCACGCAAAAGCGAAAGGCTATAGTCCATGGTGTCGGAGGGCATACTATAGTATGTCGTTTTTCACGATTTCGGAGGATTTGAAAAAAAAGGTGAAAATCACGCAAAAGCGAAAGGCTATAGTCCATGGTGTCGGAGGGCATACTATAGTATGTCGTTTTTCACGATTTCGGAGGATTTGAAAAAAAGGTGAAAATCACGCAAAAGCGAAAGGCTATAGTCCATGGTGTCGGAGGGCATACTATAGTATGTCGTTTTTCACGATTTCGGAGGATTTGAAAAAAAGGTGAAAATCACGCAAAAGCGAAAGGCTATAGTCCATGGTGTCGGAGGGCATACTATACTATGTCGTTTTTCACGTTTTCGTAGGATTTGAAAAAAAGGTGAAAATCACGCAAAAGCGAAAGGCTATAGTCCATGGTGTCGGAGGGCATACTATAGTATGTCGTTTTTCACGATTTCGGAGGATTTAAAAAAAAAGGTGAAAATCACGCAAAAGCGAAAGGCTATAGTCCATGGTGTCGGAGGGCATACTATAGTATGTCGTTTTTCACGATTTCGGAGGATTTTAAAAAAAGGTGAAAATCACGCAAAAGCGAAAGGCTATAGTCCATGGTGTCGGAGGGCATACTATAGTATGTCGTTTTTCACGATTTCGGAGGATTTGAAAAAAAGGTGAAAATCACGCAAAAGCGAAAGGCTATAGTCCATGGTGTCGGAGGGCATACTATAGTATGTCGTTTTTCACGATTTCGGAGGATTTGAAAAAAAGGTGAAAATCACGCAAAAGCGAAAGGCTATAGTCCATGGTGTCGGAGGGCATACTATAGTATGTCGTTTTTCACGATTTCGGAGGATTAAAAAAAAAGGTGAAAATCACGCAAAAGCGAAAGGCTATAGTCCATGGTGTCGGAGGGCATACTATAGTATGTCGTTTTTCACGATTTCGGAGGATTTGAAAAAAAGGTGAAAATCACGCAAAAGCGAAAGGCTATAGTCCATGGTGTCGGAGAGCATACTATAGTATGTCGTTTTTAACGATTTCGGAGGATTTAAAAAAAAAGGTGAAAATCACGCAAAAGCAAAAGGCTATAGTCCATGGTGTCGGAGGGCATACTATAGTATGTCGTTTTTCACGATTTCGGAGGATTAAAAAAAAAGGTGAAAATCACGCAAAAGCGAAAGGCTATAGTCCATGGTGTCGGAGGGCATACTATAGTATGTCGTTTTTCACGATTTCAGGGGATTTAAAAAAAAAGGTGAAAATCACGCAAAAGCGAAAGGCTATAGTCCATGGTGTCGGAGGGCATACTATAGTATGTGGTTTTTCACGATTTCGGAGGATTTAAAAAAAAAGGTGAAAATCACGCAAAAGCGAAAGGCTATAGTCCATGGTGTCGGAGGGCATACTATAGTATGTCGTTTTTCACGATTTCGGAGGATTTGAAAAAAAGGTGAAAATCACGCAAAAGCGAAAGGCTATAGTCCATGGTGTCGGAGAGCATACTATAGTATGTCGTTTTTAACGATTTGGGAGGATTTAAAAAAAAAGGTGAAAATCAAGCAAAAGCAAAAGGCTATAGTCCATGGTGTCGGAGGGCATACTATAGTATGTCGTTTTTCACGATTTCGGAGGATTAAAAAAAAAGGTGAAAATCACGCAAAAGCGAAAGGCTATAGTCCATGGTGTCGGAGGGCATACTATAGTATGTCGTTTTTCACGATTTCGGAGGATTTGAAAAAAAGGTGAAAATCACGCAAAAGCGAAAGGCTATAGTCCATGGTGTCGGAGGGCATACTATAGTATGTCGTTTTTCACGATTTCGGAGGATTTAAAAAAAAAGGTGAAAATCACGCAAAAGCGAAAGGCTATAGTCCATGGTGTCGGAGGGCATACTATAGTATGTCGTTTTTCACGATTTCGGAGGATTTGAAAAAAAGGTGAAAATCACGCAAAAGCGAAAGGCTATAGTCCATGGTGTCGGAGGGCATACTATAGTATGTCGTTTTTCACGATTTCGGAGGATTTGAAAAAAAGGTGAAAATCACGCAAAAGCGAAAGGCTATAGTCCATGGTGTCGGAGGGCATACTATAGTATGTCGTTTTTCACGATTTCTGAGGATTAAAAAAAAAGGTGAAAATCACGCAAAAGCGAAAGGCTATAGTCCATGGTGTCGGACCGCATACTAGTATGTCGTTTTTCACGATTTTGGAGGATTTTTAAAAAAAAGGTGAAAATCACGCAAAAGCGAAAGGCTATAGTCCATGGTGTCGGAGGGCATACTATAGTATGTCGTTTTTCACGATTTCGGAGGATTTGAAAAAAAGGTGAAAATCACGCAAAAGCGAAAGGCTATAGTCCATGGTGTCGGAGGGCATACTATAGTATGTCGTTTTTCACGATTTCGGAGGATTTAAAAAAAAAGGTGAAAATCACGCAAAAGCGAAAGGCTATAGTCCATGGTGTCGGAGGGCATACTATAGTATGTCGTTTTTCACGATTTCGGAGGATTTGAAAAAAAGGTGAAAATCACGCAAAAGCGAAAGGCTATAGTCCATGGTGTCGGAGGGCATACTATAGTATGTCGTTTTTCACGATTTCGGAGGATTTGAAAAAAAGGTGAAAATCACGCAAAAGCGAAAGGCTATAGTCCATGGTGTCGGAGGGCATACTATAGTATGTCGTTTTTCACGATTTCGGAGGATTAAAAAAAAAGGTGAAAATCACGCAAAAGCGAAAGGCTATAGTCCATGGTGTCGGACCGCATACTAGTATGTCGTTTTTCACGATTTTGGAGGATTTAAAAAAAAAAAGGTGAAAATCACGCAAAAGCGAAAGGCTATAGTCCATGGTGTCGGAGGGCATACTATAGTATGTGGTTTTTCACGATTTCGGAGGATTTAAAAAAAAAGGTGAAAATCACGCAAAAGCGAAAGGCTATAGTCCATGGTGTCGGAGGGCATACTATAGTATGTCGTTTTTCACGATTTCGGAGGATTTGAAAAAAAGGTGAAAATCACGCAAAAGCGAAAGGCTATAGTCCATGGTGTCGGAGGGCATACTATAGTATGTCGTTTTTCACGATTTCGGAGGATTTGAAAAAAAGGTGAAAATCACGCAAAAGCGAAAGGCTATAGTCCATGGTGTCGGAGGGCATACTATAGTATGTCGTTTTTCACGATTTTGGAGGATTTGAAAAAAAGGTGAAAAGCACGCAAAAGCGAAAGGCTATAGTCCATGGTGTCGGAGGGCATACTATAGTATGTCGTTTTTCACGATTTCGGAGGATTTGAAAAAAAGGTGAAAATCACGCAAAAGCGAAAGGCTATAGTCCATGGTCTCGGACCGCATACTAGTATGTCGTTTTTCACGATTTCGGAGGATTTTTTAAAAAAAAGGTGAAAATCACGCAAAAGCGAAAGGCTATAGTCCATGGTGTCGGAGGGCATACTATAGTATGTCGTTTTTCACGATTTCGGAGGATTTGAAAAAAAGGTGAAAATCACGCAAAAGCGAAAGGCTATAGTCCATGGTGTCGGAGGGCATACTATAGTATGTCGTTTTTCACGATTTTGGAGGATTTGAAAAAAAGGTGAAAAGCACGCAAAAGCGAAAGGCTATAGTCCATGGTGTCGGAGGGCATACTATAGTATGTCGTTTTTCACGATTTCGGAGGATTTGAAAAAAAGGTGAAAATCACGCAAAAGCGAAAGGCTATAGTCCATGGTGTCGGAGGGCATACTATAGTATGTCGTTTTTCACGATTTTGGAGGATTTGAAAAAAAGGTGAAAATCACGCAAAAGCGAAAGGCTATAGTCCATGGTGTCGGAGGGCATACTATAGTATGTCGTTTTTCACGATTTCGGAGGATTTAAAAAAAAAGGTGAAAATCACGCAAAAGCGAAAGGCTATAGTCCATGGTGTCGGAGGGCATACTATAGTATGTTGTTTTTCACGATTTCGGAGGATTTTAAAAAAAGGTGAAAATCACGCAAAAGCGAAAGGCTATAGTCCATGGTCTCGGACCGCATACTAGTATGTCGTTTTTCACGATTTCGGAGGATTTTTTAAAAAAAAGGTGAAAATCACGCAAAAGCGAAAGGCTATAGTCCATGGTGTCGGAGGGCATACTATAGTATGTCGTTTTTCACGATTTCGGAGGATTTGAAAAAAAGGTGAAAATCACGCAAAAGCGAAAGGCTATAGTCCATGGTGTCGGAGGGCATACTATAGTATGTCGTTTTTCACGATTTTGGAGGATTTGAAAAAAAGGTGAAAAGCACGCAAAAGCGAAAGGCTATAGTCCATGGTGTCGGAGGGCATACTATAGTATGTCGTTTTTCACGATTTCGGAGGATTTGAAAAAAAGGTGAAAATCACGCAAAAGCGAAAGGCTATAGTCCATGGTGTCGGAGGGCATACTATAGTATGTCGTTTTTCACGATTTCGGAGGATTTGAAAAAAAGGTGAAAATCACGCAAAAGCGAAAGGCTATAGTCCATGGTGTCGGAGGGCATACTATAGTATGTCGTTTTTCACGATTTTGGAGGATTTGAAAAAAAGGTGAAAATCACGCAAAAGCGAAAGGCTATAGTCCATGGTGTCGGAGGGCATACTATAGTATGTCGTTTTTCACGATTTCGGAGGATTTAAAAAAAAAGGTGAAAATCACGCAAAAGCGAAAGGCTATAGTCCATGGTGTCGGAGGGCATACTATAGTATGTTGTTTTTCACGATTTCGGAGGATTTAAAAAAAAGGTGAAAATCACGCAAAAGCGAAAGGCTATAGTCCATGGTGTCGGAGGGCATACTATAGTATGTTGTTTTTCACGATTTCGGAGGATTTTAAAAAAAGGTGAAAATCACGCAAAAGCGAAAGGCTATAGTCCATGGTGTCGGAGGGCATACTATAGTATGTCGTTTTTCACGATTTCGGAGGATTTGAAAAAAAGGTGAAAATCACGCAAAAGCGAAAGGCTATAGTCCATGGTGTCGGAGGGCATACTATAGTATGTCGTTTTTCACGATTTCGGAGGATTTGAAAAAAAGGTGAAAATCACGCAAAAGCGAAAGGCTATAGTCCATGGTGTCGGAGGGCATACTATAGTATGTCGTTTTTCACGATTTCGGAGGATTAAAAAAAAAGGTGAAAATCACGCAAAAGCGAAAGGCTATAGTCCATGGTGTCGGACCGCATACTAGTATGTCGTTTTTCACGATTTTGGAGGATTTAAAAAAAAAAAGGTGAAAATCACGCAAAAGCGAAAGGCTATAGTCCATGGTGTCGGAGGGCATACTATAGTATGTCGTTTTTCACGATTTCGGAGGATTTGAAAAAAAGGTGAAAATCACGCAAAAGCGAAAGGCTATAGTCCATGGTGTCGGAGGGCATACTATAGTATGTCGTTTTTCACGATTTCGGAGGATTTAAAAAAAAAGGTGAAAATCACGCAAAAGCGAAAGGCTATAGTCCATGGTGTCGGAGGGCATACTATAGTATGTCGTTTTTCACGATTTCGGAGGATTTGAAAAAAAAGGTGAAAATCACGCAAAAGCGAAAGGCTATAGTCCATGGTGTCGGAGGGCATACTATAGTATGTCGTTTTTCACGATTTCGGAGGATTTGAAAAAAAGGTGAAAATCACGCAAAAGCGAAAGGCTATAGTCCATGGTGTCGGAGGGCATACTATAGTATGTCGTTTTTCACGATTTCGGAGGATTTGAAAAAAAGGTGAAAATCACGCAAAAGCGAAAGGCTATAGTCCATGGTGTCGGAGGGCATACTATACTATGTCGTTTTTCACGTTTTCGTAGGATTTGAAAAAAAGGTGAAAATCACGCAAAAGCGAAAGGCTATAGTCCATGGTGTCGGAGGGCATACTATAGTATGTCGTTTTTCACGATTTCGGAGGATTTAAAAAAAAAGGTGAAAATCACGCAAAAGCGAAAGGCTATAGTCCATGGTGTCGGAGGGCATACTATAGTATGTCGTTTTTCACGATTTCGGAGGATTTTAAAAAAAGGTGAAAATCACGCAAAAGCGAAAGGCTATAGTCCATGGTGTCGGAGGGCATACTATAGTATGTCGTTTTTCACGATTTCGGAGGATTTGAAAAAAAGGTGAAAATCACGCAAAAGCGAAAGGCTATAGTCCATGGTGTCGGAGGGCATACTATAGTATGTCGTTTTTCACGATTTCGGAGGATTTGAAAAAAAGGTGAAAATCACGCAAAAGCGAAAGGCTATAGTCCATGGTGTCGGAGGGCATACTATAGTATGTCGTTTTTCACGATTTCGGAGGATTAAAAAAAAAGGTGAAAATCACGCAAAAGCGAAAGGCTATAGTCCATGGTGTCGGAGGGCATACTATAGTATGTCGTTTTTCACGATTTCGGAGGATTTGAAAAAAAGGTGAAAATCACGCAAAAGCGAAAGGCTATAGTCCATGGTGTCGGAGAGCATACTATAGTATGTCGTTTTTAACGATTTCGGAGGATTTAAAAAAAAAGGTGAAAATCACGCAAAAGCAAAAGGCTATAGTCCATGGTGTCGGAGGGCATACTATAGTATGTCGTTTTTCACGATTTCGGAGGATTAAAAAAAAAGGTGAAAATCACGCAAAAGCGAAAGGCTATAGTCCATGGTGTCGGAGGGCATACTATAGTATGTCGTTTTTCACGATTTCGGAGGATTTAAAAAAAAAGGTGAAAATCACGCAAAAGCGAAAGGCTATAGTCCATGGTGTCGGAGGGCATACTATAGTATGTGGTTTTTCACGATTTCGGAGGATTTAAAAAAAAAGGTGAAAATCACGCAAAAGCGAAAGGCTATAGTCCATGGTGTCGGAGGGCATACTATAGTATGTCGTTTTTCACGATTTCGGAGGATTTGAAAAAAAGGTGAAAATCACGCAAAAGCGAAAGGCTATAGTCCATGGTGTCGGAGGGCATACTATAGTATGTCGTTTTTCACGATTTCTGAGGATTAAAAAAAAAGGTGAAAATCACGCAAAAGCGAAAGGCTATAGTCCATGGTGTCGGAGGGCATACTATAGTATGTCGTTTTTCACGATTTCGGAGGATTTGAAAAAAAGGTGAAAATCACGCAAAAGCGAAAGGCTATAGTCCATGGTGTCGGAGGGCATACTATAGTATGTCGTTTTTCACGATTTCGGAGGATTTGAAAAAAAGGTGAAAATCACGCAAAAGCGAAAGGCTATAGTCCATGGTGTCGGAGGGCATACTATAGTATGTCGTTTTTCACGATTTCGGAGGATTAAAAAAAAAGGTGAAAATCACGCAAAAGCGAAAGGCTATAGTCCATGGTGTCGGACCGCATACTAGTATGTCGTTTTTCACGATTTTGGAGGATTTAAAAAAAAAAAGGTGAAAATCACGCAAAAGCGAAAGGCTATAGTCCATGGTGTCGGAGGGCATACTATAGTATGTGGTTTTTCACGATTTCGGAGGATTTAAAAAAAAAAGGTGAAAATCACGCAAAAGCGAAAGGCTATAGTCCATGGTGTCGGAGGGCATACTATAGTATGTCGTTTTTCACGATTTCGGAGGATTTGAAAAAAAGGTGAAAATCACGCAAAAGCGAAAGGCTATAGTCCATGGTGTCGGAGGGCATACTATAGTATGTCGTTTTTCACGATTTCGGAGGATTAAAAAAAAAGGTGAAAATCACGCAAAAGCGAAAGGCTATAGTCCATGGTGTCGGACCGCATACTAGTATGTCGTTTTTCACGATTTTGGAGGATTTTTTAAAAAAAGGTGAAAATCACGCAAAAGCGAAAGGCTATAGTCCATGGTGTCGGAGGGCATACTATAGTATGTCGTTTTTAACGATTTCGGAGGATTTAAAAAAAAAGGTGAAAATCACGCAAAAGCAAAAGGCTATAGTCCATGGTGTCGGAGGGCATACTATAGTATGTCGTTTTTCACGATTTCGGAGGATTAAAAAAAAAGGTGAAAATCACGCAAAAGCGAAAGGCTATAGTCCATGGTGTCGGAGGGCATACTATAGTATGTCGTTTTTCACGATTTCGGAGGATTTGAAAAAAAGGTGAAAATCACGCAAAAGCGAAAGGCTATAGTCCATGGTGTCGGAGGGCATACTATAGTATGTCGTTTTTCACGATTTCGGAGGATTTAAAAAAAAAGGTGAAAATCACGCAAAAGCGAAAGGCTATAGTCCATGGTGTCGGAGGGCATACTATAGTATGTCGTTTTTCACGATTTCGGAGGATTTGAAAAAAAGGTGAAAATCACGCAAAAGCGAAAGGCTATAGTCCATGGTGTCGGAGGGCATACTATAGTATGTCGTTTTTCACGATTTCGGAGGATTTGAAAAAAAGGTGAAAATCACGCAAAAGCGAAAGGCTATAGTCCATGGTGTCGGAGGGCATACTATAGTATGTCGTTTTTCACGATTTCGGAGGATTAAAAAAAAAGGTGAAAATCACGCAAAAGCGAAAGGCTATAGTCCATGGTGTCGGACCGCATACTAGTATGTCGTTTTTCACGATTTTGGAGGATTTTTAAAAAAAAAGGTGAAAATCACGCAAAAGCGAAAGGCTATAGTCCATGGTGTCGGAGGGCATACTATAGTATGTCGTTTTTCACGATTTCGGAGGATTTTAAAAAAAAAGGTGAAAATCACGCAAAAGCGAAAGGCTATAGTCCATGGTGTCGGAGGGCATACTATAGTATGTCGTTTTTCACGATTTCGGAGGATTTGAAAAAAAGGTGAAAATCACGCAAAAGCGAAAGGCTATAGTCCATGGTGTCGGAGGGCATACTATAGTATGTCGTTTTTCACGATTTCGGAGGATTTAAAAAAAAAAGGTGAAAATCACGCAAAAGCGAAAGGCTATAGTCCATGGTGTCGGAGGGCATACTATAGTATGTCGTTTTTCACGATTTCGGAGGATTTGAAAAAAAGGTGAAAATCACGCAAAAGCGAAAGGCTATAGTCCATGGTGTCGGAGGGCATACTATAGTATGTCGTTTTTCACGATTTCGGAGGATTTGAAAAAAAGGTGAAAATCACGCAAAAGCGAAAGGCTATAGTCCATGGTGTCGGACCGCATACTAGTATGTCGTTTTTCACGATTTTGGAGGATTTAAAAAAAAAAAGGTGAAAATCACGCAAAAGCGAAAGGCTATAGTCCATGGTGTCGGAGGGCATACTATAGTATGTGGTTTTTCACGATTTCGGAGGATTTAAAAAAAAAGGTGAAAATCACGCAAAAGCGAAAGGCTATAGTCCATGGTGTCGGAGGGCATACTATAGTATGTCGTTTTTCACGATTTCGGAGGATTTGAAAAAAAGGTGAAAATCACGCAAAAGCGAAAGGCTATAGTCCATGGTGTCGGAGGGCATACTATAGTATGTCGTTTTTCACGATTTCGGAGGATTAAAAAAAAAGGTGAAAATCACGCAAAAGCGAAAGGCTATAGTCCATGGTGTCGGACCGCATACTAGTATGTCGTTTTTCACGATTTTGGAGGATTTTTAAAAAAAAAGGTGAAAATCACGCAAAAGCGAAAGGCTATAGTCCATGGTGTCGGAGGGCATACTATAGTATGTCGTTTTTAACGATTTCGGAGGATTTAAAAAAAAAGGTGAAAATCACGCAAAAGCAAAAGGCTATAGTCCATGGTGTCGGAGGGCATACTATAGTATGTCGTTTTTCACGATTTCGGAGGATTAAAAAAAAAGGTGATAATCACGCAAAAGCGAAAGGCTATAGTCCATGGTGTCGGAGGGCATACTATAGTATGTCGTTTTTCACGATTTCGGAGGATTTGAAAAAAAGGTGAAAATCACGCAAAAGCGAAAGGCTATAGTCCATGGTGTCGGAGGGCATACTATAGTATGTCGTTTTTCACGATTTCGGAGGATTTAAAAAAAAAGGTGAAAATCACGCAAAAGCGAAAGGCTATAGTCCATGGTGTCGGAGGGCATACTATAGTATGTCGTTTTTCACGATTTCGGAGGATTTGAAAAAAAGGTGAAAATCACGCAAAAGCGAAAGGCTATAGTCCATGGTGTCGGAGGGCATACTATAGTATGTCGTTTTTCACGATTTCGGAGGATTTGAAAAAAAGGTGAAAATCACGCAAAAGCGAAAGGCTATAGTCCATGGTGTCGGAGGGCATACTATAGTATGTCGTTTTTCACGATTTCGGAGGATTAAAAAAAAAGGTGAAAATCACGCAAAAGCGAAAGGCTATAGTCCATTGTGTCGGACCGCATACTAGTATGTCGTTTTTCACGATTTTGGAGGATTTTTAAAAAAAAAGGTGAAAATCACGCAAAAGCGAAAGGCTATAGTCCATGGTGTCGGAGGGCATACTATAGTATGTCGTTTTTCACGATTTCGGAGGATTTAAAAAAAAAAGGTGAAAATCACGCAAAAGCGAAAGGCTATAGTCCATGGTGTCGGAGGGCATACTATAGTATGTCGTTTTTCACGATTTCGGAGGATTTGAAAAAAAGGTGAAAATCACGCAAAAGCGAAAGGCTATAGTCCATGGTGTCGGAGGGCATACTATAGTATGTCGTTTTTCACGATTTCGGAGGATTTAAAAAAAAAAGGTGAAAATCACGCAAAAGCGAAAGGCTATAGTCCATGGTGTCGGAGGGCATACTATAGTATGTCGTTTTTCACGATTTCGGAGGATTTGAAAAAAAGGTGAAAATCACGCAAAAGCGAAAGGCTATAGTCCATGGTGTCGGAGGGCATACTATAGTATGTCGTTTTTCACGATTTCGGAGGATTTAAAAAAAAAAGGTGAAAATCACGCAAAAGCGAAAGGCTATAGTCCATGGTGTCGGAGGGCATACTATAGTATGTCGTTTTTCACGATTTCGGAGGATTTGAAAAAAAGGTGAAAATCACGCAAAAGCGAAAGGCTATAGTCCATGGTGTCGGAGGGCATACTATAGTATGTCGTTTTTCACGATTTCGGAGGATTTGAAAAAAAGGTGAAAATCACGCAAAAGCGAAAGGCTATAGTCCATGGTGTCGGAGGGCATACTATAGTATGTCGTTTTTCACGATTTCGGAGGATTAAAAAAAAGGTGAAAATCACGCAAAAGCGAAAGGCTATAGTCCATGGTGTCGGACCGCATACTAGTATGTCGTTTTTCACGATTTTGGAGGATTTAAAAAAAAAAAGGTGAAAATCACGCAAAAGCGAAAGGCTATAGTCCATGGTGTCGGAGGGCATACTATAGTATGTCGTTTTTCACGATTTCGGAGGATTTAAAAAAAAAAGGTGAAAATCACGCAAAAGCGAAAGGCTATAGTCCATGGTGTCGGAGGGCATACTATAGTATGTGGTTTTTCACGATTTCGGAGGATTTAAAAAAAAAGGTGAAAATCACGCAAAAGCGAAAGGCTATAGTCCATGGTGTCGGAGGGCATACTATAGTATGTCGTTTTTCACGATTTCGGAGGATTTGAAAAAAAGGTGAAAATCACGCAAAAGCGAAAGGCTATAGTCCATGGTGTCGGAGGGCATACTATAGTATGTCGTTTTTCACGATTTCGGAGGATTTGAAAAAAAGGTGAAAATCACGCAAAAGCGAAAGGCTATAGTCCATGGTGTCGGAGGGCATACTATAGTATGTCGTTTTTCACGATTTCGGAGGATTTAAAAAAAAAGGTGAAAATCACGCAAAAGCGAAAGGCTATAGTCCATGGTCTCGGACCGCATACTAGTATGTCGTTTTTCACGATTTCGGAGGATTTAAAAAAAAAAGGTGAAAATCACGCAAAAGCGAAAGGCGTGTCGGAGGGCATACTATAGTATGTCGTTTTTCACGATTTCGGAAGATTAAAAAAAAAGGTGAAAATCACGCAAAAGCGAAAGGCTATAGTCCATGGTGTCGGAGGGCATACTATAGTATGTCGTTTTTCACGATTTCGGAGGATTTGAAAAAAAGGTGAAAATCACGCAAAAGCGAAAGGCTATAGTCCATGGTGTCGGAGGGCATACTATAGTATGTCGTTTTTCACGATTTCGGAGGATTTAAAAAAAAAGGCGAAAATTACGCAAAAGCGAAAGGCTATAGTCCATGGTGTCGGAGGGCATACTATAGTATGTCGTTTTTCACGATTTCGGAGGATTTGAAAAAAAGGTGAAAATCACGCAAAAGCGAAAGGCTATAGTCCATGGTGTCGGAGGGCATACTATAGTATGTCGTTTTTCACGATTTCGGAGGATTTGAAAAAAAGGTGAAAATCACGCAAAAGCGAAAGGCTATAGTCCATGGTGTCGGAGGGCAGTCGTTTTTCACGATTTCGGAGGATTAAAAAAAAGGTGAAAATCACGCAAAAGCGAAAGGCTATAGTCCATGGTGTCGGAGGGCATACTATAGTATGTCGTTTTTCACGATTTCGGAGGATTTTAAAAAAAAGGTGAAAATCACGCAAAAGCGAAAGGCTATAGTCCATGGTCTCGGACCGCATACTAGTATGTCGTTTTTCACGATTTTGGAGGATTAAAAAAAAAAAGGTGAAAATCACGCAAAAGCGAAAGGCTATAGTCCATGGTGTCGGAGGGCATACTATAGTATGTCGTTTTTCACGATTTCGGAGGATTTAAAAAAAAAGGTGAAAATCACGCGAAAGCAAAAGGCTATAGTCCATGGTGTCGGAGGGCATACTATAGTATGTCGTTTTTCACGATTTCGGAGGATTAAAAAAAAAGGTGAAAATCACGCAAAAGCGAAAGGCTATAGTCCATGGTGTCGGAGGGCATACTATAGTATGTCGTTTTTCACGATTTCGGAGGATTTGAAAAAAAGGTGAAAATCACGCAAAAGCGAAAGGCTATAGTCCATGGTGTCGGAGGGCATACTATAGTATGTCGTTTTTCACGATTTCGGAGGATTTAAAAAAAAAGGTGAAAATCACGCAAAAGCGAAAGGCTATAGTCCATGGTCTCGGACCGCATACTAGTATGTCGTTTTTCACGATTTTGGAGGATTAAAAAAAAAAAGGTGAAAATCACGCAAAAGCGAAAGGCTATAGTCCATGGTGTCGGAGGGCATACTATAGTATGTCGTTTTTCACGATTTCGGAGGATTTAAAAAAAAAGGTGAAAATCACGCGAAAGCAAAAGGCTATAGTCCATGGTGTCGGAGGGCATACTATAGTATGTCGTTTTTCACGATTTCGGAGGATTAAAAAAAAAGGTGAAAATCACGCAAAAGCGAAAGGCTATAGTCCATGGTGTCGGAGGGCATACTATAGTATGTCGTTTTTCACGATTTCGGAGGATTTGAAAAAAAGGTGAAAATCACGCAAAAGCGAAAGGCTATAGTCCATGGTGTCGGAGGGCATACTATAGTATGTCGTTTTTCACGATTTCGGAGGATTTAAAAAAAAAGGTAAAAATCACGCAAAAGCGAAAGGCTATAGTCCATGGTCTCGGACCGCATACTAGTATGTCGTTTTTCACGATTTCGGAGGATTTAAAAAAAAAAGGCGAAAATTACGCAAAAGCGAAAGGCTATAGTCCATGGTGTCGGAGGGCATACTATAGTATGTCGTTTTTCACGATTTCGGAGGATTTAAAAAAAAAGGTGAAAATCACGCAAAAGCGAAAGGCTATAGTCCATGGTGTCGGAGGGCATACTATAGTATGTCGTTTTTCACGATTTCGGAGGATTTGAAAAAAAGGTGAAAATAACGCAAAAGCGAAAGGCTATAGTCCATGGTGTCGGAGGGCATACTATAGTATGTCGTTTTTCACGATTTCGGAGGATTTGAAAAAAAGGTGAAAATCACGCAAAAGCGAAAGGCTATAGTCCATGGTGTCGGAGGGCATACTATAGTATGTCGTTTTTCACGATTTCGGAGGATTAAAAAAAAAGGTGAAAATCACGCAAAAGCGAAAGGCTATAGTCCATGGTCTCGGACCGCATACTAGTATGTCGTTTTTCACGATTTCGGAGGATTTAAAAAAAAAAGGTGAAAATCACGCAAAAGCGAAAGGCGTGTCGGAGGGCATACTATAGTATGTCGTTTTTCACGATTTCGGAAGATTAAAAAAAAAGGTGAAAATCACGCAAAAGCGAAAGGCTATAGTCCATGGTGTCGGAGGGCATACTATAGTATGTCGTTTTTCACGATTTCGGAGGATTTGAAAAAAAGGTGAAAATCACGCAAAAGCGAAAGGCTATAGTCCATGGTGTCGGAGGGCATACTATAGTATGTCGTTTTTCACGATTTCGGAGGATTTAAAAAAAAAGGCGAAAATTACGCAAAAGCGAAAGGCTATAGTCCATGGTGTCGGAGGGCATACTATAGTATGTCGTTTTTCACGATTTCGGAGGATTTGAAAAAAAGGTGAAAATCACGCAAAAGCGAAAGGCTATAGTCCATGGTGTCGGAGGGCATACTATAGTATGTCGTTTTTCACGATTTCGGAGGATTTGAAAAAAAGGTGAAAATCACGCAAAAGCGAAAGGCTATAGTCCATGGTGTCGGAGGGCAGTCGTTTTTCACGATTTCGGAGGATTAAAAAAAAGGTGAAAATCACGCAAAAGCGAAAGGCTATAGTCCATGGTGTCGGAGGGCATACTATAGTATGTCGTTTTTCACGATTTCGGAGGATTTTAAAAAAAAGGTGAAAATCACGCAAAAGCGAAAGGCTATAGTCCATGGTCTCGGACCGCATACTAGTATGTCGTTTTTCACGATTTTGGAGGATTAAAAAAAAAAAGGTGAAAATCACGCAAAAGCGAAAGGCTATAGTCCATGGTGTCGGAGGGCATACTATAGTATGTCGTTTTTCACGATTTCGGAGGATTTAAAAAAAAAGGTGAAAATCACGCGAAAGCAAAAGGCTATAGTCCATGGTGTCGGAGGGCATACTATAGTATGTCGTTTTTCACGATTTCGGAGGATTAAAAAAAAAGGTGAAAATCACGCAAAAGCGAAAGGCTATAGTCCATGGTGTCGGAGGGCATACTATAGTATGTCGTTTTTCACGATTTCGGAGGATTTGAAAAAAAGGTGAAAATCACGCAAAAGCGAAAGGCTATAGTCCATGGTGTCGGAGGGCATACTATAGTATGTCGTTTTTCACGATTTCGGAGGATTTAAAAAAAAAGGTGAAAATCACGCAAAAGCGAAAGGCTATAGTCCATGGTCTCGGACCGCATACTAGTATGTCGTTTTTCACGATTTTGGAGGATTAAAAAAAAAAAGGTGAAAATCACGCAAAAGCGAAAGGCTATAGTCCATGGTGTCGGAGGGCATACTATAGTATGTCGTTTTTCACGATTTCGGAGGATTTAAAAAAAAAGGTGAAAATCACGCGAAAGCAAAAGGCTATAGTCCATGGTGTCGGAGGGCATACTATAGTATGTCGTTTTTCACGATTTCGGAGGATTAAAAAAAAAGGTGAAAATCACGCAAAAGCGAAAGGCTATAGTCCATGGTGTCGGAGGGCATACTATAGTATGTCGTTTTTCACGATTTCGGAGGATTTGAAAAAAAGGTGAAAATCACGCAAAAGCGAAAGGCTATAGTCCATGGTGTCGGAGGGCATACTATAGTATGTCGTTTTTCACGATTTCGGAGGATTTAAAAAAAAAGGTAAAAATCACGCAAAAGCGAAAGGCTATAGTCCATGGTCTCGGACCGCATACTAGTATGTCGTTTTTCACGATTTCGGAGGATTTAAAAAAAAAAGGCGAAAATTACGCAAAAGCGAAAGGCTATAGTCCATGGTGTCGGAGGGCATACTATAGTATGTCGTTTTTCACGATTTCGGAGGATTTGAAAAAAAGGTGAAAATCACGCAAAAGCGAAAGGCTATAGTCCATGGTGTCGGAGGGCATACTATAGTATGTCGTTTTTCACGATTTCGGAGGATTTAAAAAAAAAGGTGAAAATCACGCAAAAGCGAAAGGCTATAGTCCATGGTGTCGGAGGGCATACTATAGTATGTCGTTTTTCACGATTTCGGAGGATTTGAAAAAAAGGTGAAAATAACGCAAAAGCGAAAGGCTATAGTCCATGGTGTCGGAGGGCATACTATAGTATGTCGTTTTTCACGATTTCGGAGGATTTGAAAAAAAGGTGAAAATCACGCAAAAGCGAAAGGCTATAGTCCATGGTGTCGGAGGGCATACTATAGTATGTCGTTTTTCACGATTTCGGAGGATTAAAAAAAAAGGTGAAAATCACGCAAAAGCGAAAGGCTATAGTCCATGGTGTCGGACCGCATACTAGTATGTCGTTTTTCACGATTTTGGAGGATTTAAAAAAAAAAAGGTGAAAATCACGCAAAAGCGAAAGGCTATAGTCCATGGTGTCGGAGGGCATACTATAGTATGTCGTTTTTCACGATTTTGGAGGATTTAAAAAAAAAAAGGTGAAAATCACGCAAAAGCGAAAGGCTATAGTCCATGGTGTCGGAGGGCATACTATAGTATGTCGTTTTTCACGATTTCGGAGGATTTGAAAAAAAGGTGAAAATCACGCAAAAGCGAAAGGCTATAGTCCATGGTGTCGGAGGGCATACTATAGTATGTCGTTTTTCACGATTTCGGAGGATTAAAAAAAAAGGTGAAAATCACGCAAAAGCGAAAGGCTATAGTCCATGGTGTCGGACCGCATACTAGTATGTCGTTTTTCACGATTTTGGAGGATTTTTTAAAAAAAAGGTGAAAATCACGCAAAAGCGAAAGGCTATAGTCCATGGTGTCGGAGGGCATACTATAGTATGTCGTTTTTAACGATTTCGGAGGATTTAAAAAAAAAGGTGAAAATCACGCAAAAGCAAAAGGCTATAGTCCATGGTGTCGGAGGGCATACTATAGTATGTCGTTTTTCACGATTTCGGAGGATTAAAAAAAAAGGTGAAAATCACGCAAAAGCGAAAGGCTATAGTCCATGGTGTCGGAGGGCATACTATAGTATGTCGTTTTTCACGATTTCGGAGGATTTGAAAAAAAGGTGAAAATCACGCAAAAGCGAAAGGCTATAGTCCATGGTGTCGGAGGGCATACTATAGTATGTCGTTTTTCACGATTTCGGAGGATTTAAAAAAAAAGGTGAAAATCACGCAAAAGCGAAAGGCTATAGTCCATGGTGTCGGAGGGCATACTATAGTATGTCGTTTTTCACGATTTCGGAGGATTTGAAAAAAAGGTGAAAATCACGCAAAAGCGAAAGGCTATAGTCCATGGTGTCGGAGGGCATACTATAGTATGTCGTTTTTCACGATTTCGGAGGATTTGAAAAAAAGGTGAAAATCACGCAAAAGCGAAAGGCTATAGTCCATGGTGTCGGAGGGCATACTATAGTATGTCGTTTTTCACGATTTCGGAGGATTAAAAAAAAAGGTGAAAATCACGCAAAAGCGAAAGGCTATAGTCCATGGTGTCGGACCGCATACTAGTATGTCGTTTTTCACGATTTTGGAGGATTTTTAAAAAAAAAGGTGAAAATCACGCAAAAGCGAAAGGCTATAGTCCATGGTGTCGGAGGGCATACTATAGTATGTCGTTTTTCACGATTTCGGAGGATTTTAAAAAAAGGTGAAAATCACGCAAAAGCGAAAGGCTATAGTCCATGGTGTCGGAGGGCATACTATAGTATGTCGTTTTTCACGATTTCGGAGGATTTAAAAAAAAAGGTGAAAATCACGCAAAAGCGAAAGGCTATAGTCCATGGTGTCGGAGGGCATACTATAGTATGTCGTTTTTCACGATTTCGGAGGATTTGAAAAAAAGGTGAAAATCACGCAAAAGCGAAAGGCTATAGTCCATGGTGTCGGAGGGCATACTATAGTATGTCGTTTTTCACGATTTCGGAGGATTTGAAAAAAAGGTGAAAATCACGCAAAAGCGAAAGGCTATAGTCCATGGTGTCGGAGGGCATACTATAGTATGTCGTTTTTCACGATTTCGGAGGATTAAAAAAAAAGGTGAAAATCACGCAAAAGCGAAAGGCTATAGTCCATGGTGTCGGACCGCATACTAGTATGTCGTTTTTCACGATTTTGGAGGATTTAAAAAAAAAAAGGTGAAAATCACGCAAAAGCGAAAGGCTATAGTCCATGGTGTCGGAGGGCATACTATAGTATGTGGTTTTTCACGATTTCGGAGGATTTAAAAAAAAAGGTGAAAATCACGCAAAAGCGAAAGGCTATAGTCCATGGTGTCGGAGGGCATACTATAGTATGTCGTTTTTCACGATTTCGGAGGATTTGAAAAAAAGGTGAAAATCACGCAAAAGCGAAAGGCTATAGTCCATGGTGTCGGAGGGCATACTATAGTATGTCGTTTTTCACGATTTCGGAGGATTAAAAAAAAAGGTGAAAATCACGCAAAAGCGAAAGGCTATAGTCCATGGTGTCGGACCGCATACTAGTATGTCGTTTTTCACGATTTTGGAGGATTTTTTAAAAAAAAGGTGAAAATCACGCAAAAGCGAAAGGCTATAGTCCATGGTGTCGGAGGGCATACTATAGTATGTCGTTTTTAACGATTTCGGAGGATTTAAAAAAAAAGGTGAAAATCACGCAAAAGCAAAAGGCTATAGTCCATGGTGTCGGAGGGCATACTATAGTATGTCGTTTTTCACGATTTCGGAGGATTAAAAAAAAAGGTGAAAATCACGCAAAAGCGAAAGGCTATAGTCCATGGTGTCGGAGGGCATACTATAGTATGTCGTTTTTCACGATTTCGGAGGATTTGAAAAAAAGGTGAAAATCACGCAAAAGCGAAAGGCTATAGTCCATGGTGTCGGAGGGCATACTATAGTATGTCGTTTTTCACGATTTCGGAGGATTTAAAAAAAAAGGTGAAAATCACGCAAAAGCGAAAGGCTATAGTCCATGGTGTCGGAGGGCATACTATAGTATGTCGTTTTTCACGATTTCGGAGGATTTGAAAAAAAGGTGAAAATCACGCAAAAGCGAAAGGCTATAGTCCATGGTGTCGGAGGGCATACTATAGTATGTCGTTTTTCACGATTTCGGAGGATTTGAAAAAAAGGTGAAAATCACGCAAAAGCGAAAGGCTATAGTCCATGGTGTCGGAGGGCATACTATAGTATGTCGTTTTTCACGATTTCGGAGGATTAAAAAAAAAGGTGAAAATCACGCAAAAGCGAAAGGCTATAGTCCATGGTGTCGGAGGGCAGTCGTTTTTCACGATTTCGGAGGATTAAAAAAAAGGTGAAAATCACGCAAAAGCGAAAGGCTATAGTCCATGGTGTCGGAGGGCATACTATAGTATGTCGTTTTTCACGATTTCGGAGGATTTTAAAAAAAAGGTGAAAATCACGCAAAAGCGAAAGGCTATAGTCCATGGTCTCGGACCGCATACTAGTATGTCGTTTTTCACGATTTTGGAGGATTAAAAAAAAAAAGGTGAAAATCACGCAAAAGCGAAAGGCTATAGTCCATGGTGTCGGAGGGCATACTATAGTATGTCGTTTTTCACGATTTCGGAGGATTTAAAAAAAAAGGTGAAAATCACGCGAAAGCAAAAGGCTATAGTCCATGGTGTCGGAGGGCATACTATAGTATGTCGTTTTTCACGATTTCGGAGGATTAAAAAAAAAGGTGAAAATCACGCAAAAGCGAAAGGCTATAGTCCATGGTGTCGGAGGGCATACTATAGTATGTCGTTTTTCACGATTTCGGAGGATTTGAAAAAAAGGTGAAAATCACGCAAAAGCGAAAGGCTATAGTCCATGGTGTCGGAGGGCATACTATAGTATGTCGTTTTTCACGATTTCGGAGGATTTAAAAAAAAAGGTGAAAATCACGCAAAAGCGAAAGGCTATAGTCCATGGTCTCGGACCGCATACTAGTATGTCGTTTTTCACGATTTTGGAGGATTAAAAAAAAAAAGGTGAAAATCACGCAAAAGCGAAAGGCTATAGTCCATGGTGTCGGAGGGCATACTATAGTATGTCGTTTTTCACGATTTCGGAGGATTTAAAAAAAAAGGTGAAAATCACGCGAAAGCAAAAGGCTATAGTCCATGGTGTCGGAGGGCATACTATAGTATGTCGTTTTTCACGATTTCGGAGGATTAAAAAAAAAGGTGAAAATCACGCAAAAGCGAAAGGCTATAGTCCATGGTGTCGGAGGGCATACTATAGTATGTCGTTTTTCACGATTTCGGAGGATTTGAAAAAAAGGTGAAAATCACGCAAAAGCGAAAGGCTATAGTCCATGGTGTCGGAGGGCATACTATAGTATGTCGTTTTTCACGATTTCGGAGGATTTAAAAAAAAAGGTGAAAATCACGCAAAAGCGAAAGGCTATAGTCCATGGTCTCGGACCGCATACTAGTATGTCGTTTTTCACGATTTTGGAGGATTAAAAAAAAAAAGGTGAAAATCACGCAAAAGCGAAAGGCTATAGTCCATGGTGTCGGAGGGCATACTATAGTATGTCGTTTTTCACGATTTCGGAGGATTTAAAAAAAAAGGTGAAAATCACGCGAAAGCAAAAGGCTATAGTCCATGGTGTCGGAGGGCATACTATAGTATGTCGTTTTTCACGATTTCGGAGGATTAAAAAAAAAGGTGAAAATCACGCAAAAGCGAAAGGCTATAGTCCATGGTGTCGGAGGGCATACTATAGTATGTCGTTTTTCACGATTTCGGAGGATTTGAAAAAAAGGTGAAAATCACGCAAAAGCGAAAGGCTATAGTCCATGGTGTCGGAGGGCATACTATAGTATGTCGTTTTTCACGATTTCGGAGGATTTAAAAAAAAAGGTAAAAATCACGCAAAAGCGAAAGGCTATAGTCCATGGTCTCGGACCGCATACTAGTATGTCGTTTTTCACGATTTCGGAGGATTTAAAAAAAAAAGGCGAAAATTACGCAAAAGCGAAAGGCTATAGTCCATGGTGTCGGAGGGCATACTATAGTATGTCGTTTTTCACGATTTCGGAGGATTTGAAAAAAAGGTGAAAATCACGCAAAAGCGAAAGGCTATAGTCCATGGTGTCGGAGGGCATACTATAGTATGTCGTTTTTCACGATTTCGGAGGATTTAAAAAAAAAGGTGAAAATCACGCAAAAGCGAAAGGCTATAGTCCATGGTGTCGGAGGGCATACTATAGTATGTCGTTTTTCACGATTTCGGAGGATTTGAAAAAAAGGTGAAAATAACGCAAAAGCGAAAGGCTATAGTCCATGGTGTCGGAGGGCATACTATAGTATGTCGTTTTTCACGATTTCGGAGGATTTGAAAAAAAGGTGAAAATCACGCAAAAGCGAAAGGCTATAGTCCATGGTGTCGGAGGGCATACTATAGTATGTCGTTTTTCACGATTTCGGAGGATTAAAAAAAAAGGTGAAAATCACGCAAAAGCGAAAGGCTATAGTCCATGGTGTCGGACCGCATACTAGTATGTCGTTTTTCACGATTTTGGAGGATTTAAAAAAAAAAAGGTGAAAATCACGCAAAAGCGAAAGGCTATAGTCCATGGTGTCGGAGGGCATACTATAGTATGTGGTTTTTCACGATTTCGGAGGATTTAAAAAAAAAGGTGAAAATCACGCAAAAGCGAAAGGCTATAGTCCATGGTGTCGGAGGGCATACTATAGTATGTCGTTTTTCACGATTTCGGAGGATTTGAAAAAAAGGTGAAAATCACGCAAAAGCGAAAGGCTATAGTCCATGGTGTCGGAGGGCATACTATAGTATGTCGTTTTTCACGATTTCGGAGGATTAAAAAAAAAGGTGAAAATCACGCAAAAGCGAAAGGCTATAGTCCATGGTGTCGGACCGCATACTAGTATGTCGTTTTTCACGATTTTGGAGGATTTTTTAAAAAAAAGGTGAAAATCACGCAAAAGCGAAAGGCTATAGTCCATGGTGTCGGAGGGCATACTATAGTATGTCGTTTTTAACGATTTCGGAGGATTTAAAAAAAAAGGTGAAAATCACGCAAAAGCGAAAGGCTATAGTCCATGGTGTCGGAGGGCATACTATAGTATGTCGTTTTTCACGATTTCGGAGGATTTAAAAAAAAAGGTGAAAATCACGCGAAAGCAAAAGGCTATAGTCCATGGTGTCGGAGGGCATACTATAGTATGTCGTTTTTCACGATTTCGGAGGATTAAAAAAAAAGGTGAAAATCACGCAAAAGCGAAAGGCTATAGTCCATGGTGTCGGAGGGCATACTATAGTATGTCGTTTTTCACGATTTCGGAGGATTTGAAAAAAAGGTGAAAATCACGCAAAAGCGAAAGGCTATAGTCCATGGTGTCGGAGGGCATACTATAGTATGTCGTTTTTCACGATTTCGGAGGATTTAAAAAAAAAGGTAAAAATCACGCAAAAGCGAAAGGCTATAGTCCATGGTCTCGGACCGCATACTAGTATGTCGTTTTTCACGATTTCGGAGGATTTAAAAAAAAAAGGCGAAAATTACGCAAAAGCGAAAGGCTATAGTCCATGGTGTCGGAGGGCATACTATAGTATGTCGTTTTTCACGATTTCGGAGGATTTGAAAAAAAGGTGAAAATCACGCAAAAGCGAAAGGCTATAGTCCATGGTGTCGGAGGGCATACTATAGTATGTCGTTTTTCACGATTTCGGAGGATTTAAAAAAAAAGGTGAAAATCACGCAAAAGCGAAAGGCTATAGTCCATGGTGTCGGAGGGCATACTATAGTATGTCGTTTTTCACGATTTCGGAGGATTTGAAAAAAAGGTGAAAATAACGCAAAAGCGAAAGGCTATAGTCCATGGTGTCGGAGGGCATACTATAGTATGTCGTTTTTCACGATTTCGGAGGATTTGAAAAAAAGGTGAAAATCACGCAAAAGCGAAAGGCTATAGTCCATGGTGTCGGAGGGCATACTATAGTATGTCGTTTTTCACGATTTCGGAGGATTAAAAAAAAAGGTGAAAATCACGCAAAAGCGAAAGGCTATAGTCCATGGTGTCGGACCGCATACTAGTATGTCGTTTTTCACGATTTTGGAGGATTTAAAAAAAAAAAGGTGAAAATCACGCAAAAGCGAAAGGCTATAGTCCATGGTGTCGGAGGGCATACTATAGTATGTGGTTTTTCACGATTTCGGAGGATTTAAAAAAAAAGGTGAAAATCACGCAAAAGCGAAAGGCTATAGTCCATGGTGTCGGAGGGCATACTATAGTATGTCGTTTTTCACGATTTCGGAGGATTTGAAAAAAAGGTGAAAATCACGCAAAAGCGAAAGGCTATAGTCCATGGTGTCGGAGGGCATACTATAGTATGTCGTTTTTCACGATTTCGGAGGATTAAAAAAAAAGGTGAAAATCACGCAAAAGCGAAAGGCTATAGTCCATGGTGTCGGACCGCATACTAGTATGTCGTTTTTCACGATTTTGGAGGATTTTTTAAAAAAAAGGTGAAAATCACGCAAAAGCGAAAGGCTATAGTCCATGGTGTCGGAGGGCATACTATAGTATGTCGTTTTTAACGATTTCGGAGGATTTAAAAAAAAAGGTGAAAATCACGCAAAAGCGAAAGGCTATAGTCCATGGTGTCGGAGGGCATACTATAGTATGTCGTTTTTCACGATTTCGGAGGATTTGAAAAAAAGGTGAAAATCACGCAAAAGCGAAAGGCTATAGTCCATGGTGTCGGAGGGCATACTATAGTATGTCGTTTTTCACGATTTCGGAGGATTTAAAAAAAAAGGTGAAAATCACGCAAAAGCGAAAGGCTATAGTCCATGGTGTCGGAGGGCATACTATAGTATGTCGTTTTTCACGATTTCGGAGGATTTGAAAAAAAGGTGAAAATCACGCAAAAGCGAAAGGCTATAGTCCATGGTGTCGGAGGGCATACTATAGTATGTCGTTTTTCACGATTTCGGAGGATTTGAAAAAAAGGTGAAAATCACGCAAAAGCGAAAGGCTATAGTCCATGGTGTCGGAGGGCATACTATAGTATGTCGTTTTTCACGATTTCGGAGGATTAAAAAAAAAGGTGAAAATCACGCAAAAGCGAAAGGCTATAGTCCATGGTGTCGGACCGCATACTAGTATGTCGTTTTTCACGATTTTGGAGGATTTTTAAAAAAAAAGGTGAAAATCACGCAAAAGCGAAAGGCTATAGTCCATGGTGTCGGAGGGCATACTATAGTATGTCGTTTTTCACGATTTCGGAGGATTTTAAAAAAAGGTGAAAATCACGCAAAAGCGAAAGGCTATAGTCCATGGTGTCGGAGGGCATACTATAGTATGTCGTTTTTCACGATTTCGGAGGATTTAAAAAAAAAGGTGAAAATCACGCAAAAGCGAAAGGCTATAGTCCATGGTGTCGGAGGGCATACTATAGTATGTCGTTTTTCACGATTTCGGAGGATTTGAAAAAAAAGGTGAAAATCACGCAAAAGCGAAAGGCTATAGTCCATGGTGTCGGAGGGCATACTATAGTATGTCGTTTTTCACGATTTCGGAGGATTTGAAAAAAAGGTGAAAATCACGCAAAAGCGAAAGGCTATAGTCCATGGTGTCGGAGGGCATACTATAGTATGTCGTTTTTCACGATTTCGGAGGATTAAAAAAAAAGGTGAAAATCACGCAAAAGCGAAAGGCTATAGTCCATGGTGTCGGAGGGCATACTATAGTATGTCGTTTTTCACGATTTCGGAGGATTTGAAAAAAAGGTGAAAATCACGCAAAAGCGAAAGGCTATAGTCCATGGTGTCGGAGGGCATACTATAGTATGTCGTTTTTCACGATTTCGGAGGATTTGAAAAAAAGGTGAAAATCACGCAAAAGCGAAAGGCTATAGTCCATGGTGTCGGAGGGCATACTATAGTATGTCGTTTTTCACGATTTCGGAGGATTAAAAAAAAAGGTGAAAATCACGCAAAAGCGAAAGGCTATAGTCCATGGTGTCGGACCGCATACTAGTATGTCGTTTTTCACGATTTTGGAGGATTTTTAAAAAAAAAGGTGAAAATCACGCAAAAGCGAAAGGCTATAGTCCATGGTGTCGGAGGGCATACTATAGTATGTCGTTTTTCACGATTTCGGAGGATTTTAAAAAAAAGGTGAAAATCACGCAAAAGCGAAAGGCTATAGTCCATGGTGTCGGAGGGCATACTATAGTATGTCGTTTTTCACGATTTCGGAGGATTTGAAAAAAAGGTGAAAATCACGCAAAAGCGAAAGGCTATAGTCCATGGTGTCGGAGGGCATACTATAGTATGTCGTTTTTCACGATTTCGGAGGATTTAAAAAAAAAAGGTGAAAATCACGCAAAAGCGAAAGGCTATAGTCCATGGTGTCGGAGGGCATACTATAGTATGTCGTTTTTCACGATTTCGGAGGATTTGAAAAAAAGGTGAAAATCACGCAAAAGCGAAAGGCTATAGTCCATGGTGTCGGAGGGCATACTATAGTATGTCGTTTTTCACGATTTCGGAGGATTTGAAAAAAAGGTGAAAATCACGCAAAAGCGAAAGGCTATAGTCCATGGTGTCGGACCGCATACTAGTATGTCGTTTTTCACGATTTTGGAGGATTTAAAAAAAAAAAGGTGAAAATCACGCAAAAGCGAAAGGCTATAGTCCATGGTGTCGGAGGGCATACTATAGTATGTGGTTTTTCACGATTTCGGAGGATTTAAAAAAAAAGGTGAAAATCACGCAAAAGCGAAAGGCTATAGTCCATGGTGTCGGAGGGCATACTATAGTATGTCGTTTTTCACGATTTCGGAGGATTTGAAAAAAAGGTGAAAATCACGCAAAAGCGAAAGGCTATAGTCCATGGTGTCGGAGGGCATACTATAGTATGTCGTTTTTCACGATTTCGGAGGATTAAAAAAAAAGGTGAAAATCACGCAAAAGCGAAAGGCTATAGTCCATGGTGTCGGACCGCATACTAGTATGTCGTTTTTCACGATTTTGGAGGATTTTTAAAAAAAAAGGTGAAAATCACGCAAAAGCGAAAGGCTATAGTCCATGGTGTCGGAGGGCATACTATAGTATGTCGTTTTTAACGATTTCGGAGGATTTAAAAAAAAAGGTGAAAATCACGCAAAAGCAAAAGGCTATAGTCCATGGTGTCGGAGGGCATACTATAGTATGTCGTTTTTCACGATTTCGGAGGATTAAAAAAAAAGGTGATAATCACGCAAAAGCGAAAGGCTATAGTCCATGGTGTCGGAGGGCATACTATAGTATGTCGTTTTTCACGATTTCGGAGGATTTGAAAAAAAGGTGAAAATCACGCAAAAGCGAAAGGCTATAGTCCATGGTGTCGGAGGGCATACTATAGTATGTCGTTTTTCACGATTTCGGAGGATTTAAAAAAAAAGGTGAAAATCACGCAAAAGCGAAAGGCTATAGTCCATGGTGTCGGAGGGCATACTATAGTATGTCGTTTTTCACGATTTCGGAGGATTTGAAAAAAAGGTGAAAATCACGCAAAAGCGAAAGGCTATAGTCCATGGTGTCGGAGGGCATACTATAGTATGTCGTTTTTCACGATTTCGGAGGATTTGAAAAAAAGGTGAAAATCACGCAAAAGCGAAAGGCTATAGTCCATGGTGTCGGAGGGCATACTATAGTATGTCGTTTTTCACGATTTCGGAGGATTAAAAAAAAAGGTGAAAATCACGCAAAAGCGAAAGGCTATAGTCCATTGTGTCGGACCGCATACTAGTATGTCGTTTTTCACGATTTTGGAGGATTTTTAAAAAAAAAGGTGAAAATCACGCAAAAGCGAAAGGCTATAGTCCATGGTGTCGGAGGGCATACTATAGTATGTCGTTTTTCACGATTTCGGAGGATTTAAAAAAAAAAGGTGAAAATCACGCAAAAGCGAAAGGCTATAGTCCATGGTGTCGGAGGGCATACTATAGTATGTCGTTTTTCACGATTTCGGAGGATTTGAAAAAAAGGTGAAAATCACGCAAAAGCGAAAGGCTATAGTCCATGGTGTCGGAGGGCATACTATAGTATGTCGTTTTTCACGATTTCGGAGGATTTAAAAAAAAAAGGTGAAAATCACGCAAAAGCGAAAGGCTATAGTCCATGGTGTCGGAGGGCATACTATAGTATGTCGTTTTTCACGATTTCGGAGGATTTGAAAAAAAGGTGAAAATCACGCAAAAGCGAAAGGCTATAGTCCATGGTGTCGGAGGGCATACTATAGTATGTCGTTTTTCACGATTTCGGAGGATTTGAAAAAAAGGTGAAAATCACGCAAAAGCGAAAGGCTATAGTCCATGGTGTCGGAGGGCATACTATAGTATGTCGTTTTTCACGATTTCGGAGGATTTGAAAAAAAGGTGAAAATCACGCAAAAGCGAAAGGCTATAGTCCATGGTGTCGGAGGGCATACTATAGTATGTCGTTTTTCACGATTTCGGAGGATTTAAAAAAAAAGGTGAAAATCACGCAAAAGCGAAAGGCTATAGTCCATGGTCTCGGACCGCATACTAGTATGTCGTTTTTCACGATTTCGGAGGATTTAAAAAAAAAAGGTGAAAATCACGCAAAAGCGAAAGGCGTGTCGGAGGGCATACTATAGTATGTCGTTTTTCACGATTTCGGAAGATTAAAAAAAAAGGTGAAAATCACGCAAAAGCGAAAGGCTATAGTCCATGGTGTCGGAGGGCATACTATAGTATGTCGTTTTTCACGATTTCGGAGGATTTGAAAAAAAGGTGAAAATCACGCAAAAGCGAAAGGCTATAGTCCATGGTGTCGGAGGGCATACTATAGTATGTCGTTTTTCACGATTTCGGAGGATTTAAAAAAAAAGGCGAAAATTACGCAAAAGCGAAAGGCTATAGTCCATGGTGTCGGAGGGCATACTATAGTATGTCGTTTTTCACGATTTCGGAGGATTTGAAAAAAAGGTGAAAATCACGCAAAAGCGAAAGGCTATAGTCCATGGTGTCGGAGGGCATACTATAGTATGTCGTTTTTCACGATTTCGGAGGATTTGAAAAAAAGGTGAAAATCACGCAAAAGCGAAAGGCTATAGTCCATGGTGTCGGAGGGCAGTCGTTTTTCACGATTTCGGAGGATTAAAAAAAAGGTGAAAATCACGCAAAAGCGAAAGGCTATAGTCCATGGTGTCGGAGGGCATACTATAGTATGTCGTTTTTCACGATTTCGGAGGATTTTAAAAAAAAGGTGAAAATCACGCAAAAGCGAAAGGCTATAGTCCATGGTCTCGGACCGCATACTAGTATGTCGTTTTTCACGATTTTGGAGGATTAAAAAAAAAAAGGTGAAAATCACGCAAAAGCGAAAGGCTATAGTCCATGGTGTCGGAGGGCATACTATAGTATGTCGTTTTTCACGATTTCGGAGGATTTAAAAAAAAAGGTGAAAATCACGCGAAAGCAAAAGGCTATAGTCCATGGTGTCGGAGGGCATACTATAGTATGTCGTTTTTCACGATTTCGGAGGATTAAAAAAAAAGGTGAAAATCACGCAAAAGCGAAAGGCTATAGTCCATGGTGTCGGAGGGCATACTATAGTATGTCGTTTTTCACGATTTCGGAGGATTTGAAAAAAAGGTGAAAATCACGCAAAAGCGAAAGGCTATAGTCCATGGTGTCGGAGGGCATACTATAGTATGTCGTTTTTCACGATTTCGGAGGATTTAAAAAAAAAGGTGAAAATCACGCAAAAGCGAAAGGCTATAGTCCATGGTCTCGGACCGCATACTAGTATGTCGTTTTTCACGATTTTGGAGGATTAAAAAAAAAAAGGTGAAAATCACGCAAAAGCGAAAGGCTATAGTCCATGGTGTCGGAGGGCATACTATAGTATGTCGTTTTTCACGATTTCGGAGGATTTAAAAAAAAAGGTGAAAATCACGCGAAAGCAAAAGGCTATAGTCCATGGTGTCGGAGGGCATACTATAGTATGTCGTTTTTCACGATTTCGGAGGATTAAAAAAAAAGGTGAAAATCACGCAAAAGCGAAAGGCTATAGTCCATGGTGTCGGAGGGCATACTATAGTATGTCGTTTTTCACGATTTCGGAGGATTTGAAAAAAAGGTGAAAATCACGCAAAAGCGAAAGGCTATAGTCCATGGTGTCGGAGGGCATACTATAGTATGTCGTTTTTCACGATTTCGGAGGATTTAAAAAAAAAGGTAAAAATCACGCAAAAGCGAAAGGCTATAGTCCATGGTCTCGGACCGCATACTAGTATGTCGTTTTTCACGATTTCGGAGGATTTTAAAAAAAAAGGCGAAAATTACGCAAAAGCGAAAGGCTATAGTCCATGGTGTCGGAGGGCATACTATAGTATGTCGTTTTTCACGATTTCGGAGGATTTGAAAAAAAGGTGAAAATCACGCAAAAGCGAAAGGCTATAGTCCATGGTGTCGGAGGGCATACTATAGTATGTCGTTTTTCACGATTTCGGAGGATTTGAAAAAAAGGTGAAAATCACGCAAAAGCGAAAGGCTATAGTCCATGGTGTCGGAGAGCATACTATAGTATGTCGTTTTTAACGATTTCGGAGGATTTAAAAAAAAAGGTGAAAATCACGCAAAAGCAAAAGGCTATAGTCCATGGTGTCGGAGGGCATACTATAGTATGTCGTTTTTCACGATTTCGGAGGATTAAAAAAAAAGGTGAAAATCACGCAAAAGCGAAAGGCTATAGTCCATGGTGTCGGAGGGCATACTATAGTATGTCGTTTTTCACGATTTCGGAGGATTTGAAAAAAAGGTGAAAATCACGCAAAAGCGAAAGGCTATAGTCCATGGTGTCGGAGGGCATACTATAGTATGTCGTTTTTCACGATTTCGGAGGATTTTAAAAAAAAGGTGAAAATCACGCAAAAGCGAAAGGCTATAGTCCATGGTCTCGGACCGCATACTAGTATGTCGTTTTTCACGATTTCGGAGGATTTTTAAAAAAAAGGTGAAAATCACGCAAAAGCGAAAGGCGTGTCGGAGGGCATACTATAGTATGTCGTTTTTCACGATTTCGGAGGATTTAAAAAAAAAAGGTGAAAATCACGCAAAAGCGAAAGGCTATAGTCCATGGTGTCGGAGGGCATACTATAGTATGTGGTTTTTCACGATTTCGGAGGATTTAAAAAAAAAAGGTGAAAATCACGCAAAAGCGAAAGGCTATAGTCCATGGTGTCGGAGGGCATACTATAGTATGTCGTTTTTCACGATTTCGGAGGATTTGAAAAAAAGGTGAAAATCACGCAAAAGCGAAAGGCTATAGTCCATGGTGTCGGAGGGCATACTATAGTATGTCGTTTTTCACGATTTCGGAGGATTTAAAAAAAAAGGTGAAAATCACGCAAAAGCGAAAGGCTATAGTCCATGGTCTCGGACCGCATACTAGTATGTCGTTTTTCACGATTTCGGAGGATTTTAAAAAAAAAGGTGAAAATCACGCAAAAGCGAAAGGCTATAGTCCATGGTGTCGGAGGGCATACTATAGTATGTCGTTTTTCACGATTTCGGAGGATTTGAAAAAAAGGTGAAAATCACGCAAAAGCGAAAGGCTATAGTCCATGGTGTCGGAGGGCATACTATAGTATGTCGTTTTTCACGATTTTGGAGGATTTGAAAAAAAGGTGAAAATCACGCAAAAGCGAAAGGCTATAGTCCATGGTGTCGGAGGGCATACTATAGTATGTCGTTTTTCACGATTTCGGAGGATTTGAAAAAAAGGTGAAAATCACGCAAAAGAGAAAGGCTATAGTCCATGGTGTCGGAGGGCATACTATAGTATGTCGTTTTTCACGATTTCGGAGGATTTGAAAAAAAGGTGAAAATCACGCAAAAGCGAAGGGCATACTATAGTATGTCGTTTTTCACGATTTCGGAGGATTTTAAAAAAAAAGGTGAAAATCACTCAAAAGCGAAAGGCTATAGTCCATGGTGTCGGAGGGCATACTATAGTATGTGGTTTTTCACGATTTCGGAGGATTTAAAAAAAAAGGTGAAAATCACGCAAAAGCGAAAGGCTATAGTCCATGGTGTCGGAGGGCATACTATAGTATGTCGTTTTTCACGATTTCGGAGGATTTGAAAAAAAGGTGAAAATCACGCAAAAGCGAAAGGCTGTAGTCCATGGTGTCGGAGGGCATACTATAGTATGTCGTTTTTCACGATTTCGGAGGATTTGAAAAAAAGGTGAAAATCACGCAAAAGCGAAAGGCTATAGTCCATGGTGTCGGAGGGCATACTATAGTATGTCGTTTTTCACGATTTCGGAGGATTTGAAAAAAAGGTGAAAATCACGCAAAAGCGAAAGGCTATAGTCCATGGTGTCGGAGGGCATACTATAGTATGTCGTTTTTCACGATTTCGGAGGATTTGAAAAAAAGGTGAAAATCACGCAAAAGCGAAAGGCGTGTCGGAGGGCATACTATAGTATGTCGTTTTTCACGATTTCGGAGGATTTGAAAAAAAGGTGAAAATCACGCAAAAGCGAAAGGCGTGTCGGAGGGCATACTATAGTATGTCGTTTTTCACGATTTCGGAGGATTTAAAAAAAAAGGTGAAAATCACGCAAAAGCGAAAGGCTATAGTCCATGGTCTCGGACTGCATACTAGTATGTCGTTTTTCACGATTTCGGAGGATTTTTAAAAAAAAGGTGAAAATCACGCAAAAGCGAAAGGCTATAGTCCATGGTGTCGGAGGGCATACTATAGTATGTCGTTTTTCACGATTTCGGAGGATTTGAAAAAAAGGTGAAAATCACGCAAAAGCGAAAGGCTATAGTCCATGGTGTCGGAGGGCATACTATAGTATGTCGTTTTTCACGATTTCGGAGGATTTGAAAAAAAGGTGAAAATCACGCAAAAGCGAAAGGCTATAGTCCATGGTGTCGGAGGGCATACTATAGTATGTCGTTTTTCACGATTTCGGAGGATTTGAAAAAAAGGTGAAAATCACGCAAAAGCGAAAGGCTATAGTCCATGGTGTCGGAGGGCATACTATAGTATGTCGTTTTTCACGATTTCGGAGGATTTGAAAAAAAGGTGAAAATCACGCAAAAGCGAAAGGCTATAGTCCATGGTGTCGGAGGGCATACTATAGTATGTCGTTTTTCACGATTTTGGAGGATTTGAAAAAAAGGTGAAAATCACGCAAAAGCGAAAGGCTATAGTCCATGGTGTCGGAGGGCATACTATAGTATGTCGTTTTTCACGATTTCGGAGGATTTAAAAAAAAAAAGGTGAAAATCACGCAAAAGCGAAAGGCTATAGTCCATGGTGTCGGAGGGCATACTATAGTATGTCGTTTTTCACGATTTCGGAGGATTTTAAAAAAAGGTGAAAATCACGCAAAAGCGAAAGGCTATAGTCCATGGTGTCGGAGGGCATACTATAGTATGTCGTTTTTCACGATTTCGGAGGATTTGAAAAAAAGGTGAAAATAACGCAAAAGCGAAAGGCTATAGTCCATGGTGTCGGAGGGCATACTATAGTATGTCGTTTTTCACGATTTCGGAGGATTAAAAAAAAAGGTGAAAATCACGCAAAAGCGAAAGGCTATAGTCCATGGTGTCGGAGGGCATACTATAGTATGTCGTTTTTCACGATTTCGGAGGATTTGAAAAAAAAGTGAAAATCACGCAAAAGCAAAAGGCTATAGTCCATGGTGTCGGAGGGCATACTATAGTATGTCGTTTTTCACGATTTCGGAGGATTTTTAAAAAAAGGTGAAAATCACGCAAAAGCGAAAGGCTATAGTCCATGGTGTCGGAGGGCATACTATAGTATGTCGTTTTTCATGATTTCGGAGGATTTTAAAAAAAAAAGGTGAAAATCACGCAAAAGCGAAAGGCTATAGTCCATGGTGTCGGAGGGCATACTATAGTATGTGGTTTTTCACGATTTCGGAGGATAAAAAAAAAAAGGTGAAAATCACGCAAAAGCGAAAGGCTATAGTCCATGGTGTCGGAGGGCATACTATAGTATGTCGTTTTTCACGATTTCGGAGGATTTGAAAAAAAGGTGAAAATCACGCAAAAGCGAAAGGCTATAGTCCATGGTGTCGGAGAGCATACTATAGTATGTCGTTTTTCACGATTTCGGAGGATTTAAAAAAAAAGGTGAAAATCACGCAAAAGCGAAAGGCTATAGTCCATGGTGTCGGAGGGCATACTATAGTATGTCGTTTTTCACGATTTCGGAGGATTTGAAAAAAAGGTGAAAATCACGCAAAAGCGAAAGGCTATAGTCCATGGTGTCGGAGGGCATACTATAGTATGTCGTTTTTCACGATTTCGGAGGATTTGAAAAAAAGGTGAAAATCACGCAAAAGCGAAAGGCTATAGTCCATGGTGTCGGAGGGCATACTATAGTATGTCGTTTTTCACGATTTTGGAGGATTTGAAAAAAAGGTGAAAATCACGCAAAAGCGAAAGGCTATAGTCCATGGTGTCGGAGGGCATACTATAGTATGTCGTTTTTCACGATTTCGGAGGATTTAAAAAAAAAAGGTGAAAATCACGCAAAAGCGAAAGGCTATAGTCCATGGTGTCGGAGGGCATACTATAGTATGTCGTTTTTCACGATTTCGGAGGATTTAAAAAAAAGGTGAAAATCACGCAAAAGCGAAAGGCTATAGTCCATGGTGTCGGAGGGCATACTATAGTATGTCGTTTTTCACGATTTCGGAGGATTTGAAAAAAAGGTGAAAATAACGCAAAAGCGAAAGGCTATAGTCCATGGTGTCGGAGGGCATACTATAGTATGTCGTTTTTCACGATTTCGGAGGATTAAAAAAAAAGGTGAAAATCACGCAAAAGCGAAAGGCTATAGTCCATGGTGTCGGAGGGCATACTATAGTATGTCGTTTTTCACGATTTCGGAGGATTTGAAAAAAAAGTGAAAATCACGCAAAAGCGAAAGGCTATAGTCCATGGTGTCGGAGGGCATACTATAGTATGTCGTTTTTCACGATTTCGGAGGATTTGAAAAAAAGGTGAAAATCACGCAAAAGCGAAAGGCTATAGTCCATGGTGTCGGAAGGCATACTATAGTATGTCGTTTTTCACGATTTCGGAGGATTAAAAAAAAAGGTGAAAATCACGCAAAAGCGAAAGGCTATAGTCCATGGTGTCGGAGGGCATACTATAGTATGTCGTTTTTCACGATTTCGGAGGATTTGAAAAAAAGGTGAAAATCACGCAAAAGCGAAAGGCTATAGTCCATGGTGTCGGAGGGCATACTATAGTATGTCGTTTTTCACGATTTCGGAGGATTTTAAAAAAAAGGTGAAAATCACGCAAAAGCGAAAGGCTATAGTCCATGGTGTCGGAGGGCATACTATAGTATGTCGTTTTTCATGATTTCGGAGGATTTAAAAAGAAAAAGGTGAAAATCACGCAAAAGCGAAAGGCTATAGTCCATGGTGTCGGAGGGCATACTATAGTATGTGGTTTTTCACGATTTCGGAGGATAAAAAAAAAAAGGTGAAAATCACGCAAAAGCGAAAGGCTATAGTCCATGGTGTCGGAGGGCATACTATAGTATGTCGTTTTTCACGATTTCGGAGGATTTGAAAAAAAGGTGAAAATCACGCAAAAGCGAAAGGCTATAGTCCATGGTGTCGGAGAGCATACTATAGTATGTCGTTTTTCACGATTTCGGAGGATTTAAAAAAAAAGGTGAAAATCACGCAAAAGCGAAAGGCTATAGTCCATGGTGTCGGAGGGCATACTATAGTATGTCGTTTTTCACGATTTCGGAGGATTTAAAAAAAAAGGTGAAAATCACGCAAAAGCGAAAGGCTATAGTCCATGGTCTCGGACCGCATACTAGTATGTCGTTTTTCACGATTTCGGAGGATTTTAAAAAAAAGGTGAAAATCACGCAAAAGCGAAAGGCGTGTCGGAGGGCATACTATAGTATGTCGTTTTTCACGATTTCGGAGGATTTGAAAAAAAGGTGAAAATCACGCAAAAGCGAAAGGCTATAGTCCATGGTGTCGGAGAGCATACTATAGTATGTCGTTTTTCACGATTTCGGAGGATTTAAAAAAAAAGGTGAAAATCACGCAAAAGCGAAAGGCTATAGTCCATGGTGTCGGAGGGCATACTATAGTATGTCGTTTTTCACGATTTCGGAGGATTTAAAAAAAAAGGTGAAAATCACGCAAAAGCGAAAGGCTATAGTCCATGGTCTCGGACCGCATACTAGTATGTCGTTTTTCACGATTTCGGAGGATTTTAAAAAAAAAGGTGAAAATCACGCAAAAGCGAAAGGCATACTATAGTATGTCGTTTTTCACGATTTCGGAGGATTTTAAAAAAAAAGGTGAAAATCACGCAAAAGCGAAAGGCTATAGTCCATGGTGTCGGAGGGCATACTATAGTATGTGGTTTTTCACGATTTCGGAGGATTTAAAAAAAAAGGTGAAAATCACGCAAAAGCGAAAGGCTATAGTCCATGGTGTCGGAGGGCATACTATAGTATGTCGTTTTTCACGATTTCGGAGGATTTGAAAAAAAGGTGAAAATCACGCAAAAGCGAAAGGCTATAGTCCATGGTGTCGGAGGGCATACTATAGTATGTCGTTTTTCACGATTTCGGAGGATTTAAAAAAAAAGGTGAAAATCACGCAAAAGCTAAAGGCTATAGTCCATGGTCTCGGACCGCATACTAGTATGTCGTTTTTCACGATTTCGGAGGATTTTAAAAAAAAAGGTGAAAATCACGCAAAAGCGAAAGGCTATAGTCCATGGTGTCGGAGGGCATACTATAGTATGTCGTTTTTCACGATTTCGGAGGATTTGAAAAAAAGGTGAAAATCACGCAAAAGCGAAAGGCTATAGTCCATGGTGTCGGAGGGCATACTATAGTATGTCGTTTTTCACGATTTTGGAGGATTTGAAAAAAAGGTGAAAATCACGCAAAAGCGAAAGGCTATAGTCCATGGTCTCGGACCGCATACTAGTATGTCGTTTTTCACGATTTCGGAGGATTTAAAAAAAAAAGGTGAAAATCACGCAAAAGCGAAAGGCTATAGTCCATGGTGTCGGAGGGCATACTATAGTATGTGGTTTTTCACGATTTCGGAGGATTTAAAAAAAAAGGTGAAAATCACGCAAAAGCGAAAGGCTATAGTCCATGGTGTCGGAGGGCATACTATAGTATGTCGTTTTTCACGATTTCGGAGGATTTGAAAAAAAGGTGAAAATCACGCAAAAGCGAAAGGCTATAGTCCATGGTGTCGGAGGGCATACTATAGTATGTCGTTTTTCACGATTTCGGAGGATTTAAAAAAAAAGGTGAAAATCACGCAAAAGCTAAAGGCTATAGTCCATGGTCTCGGACCGCATACTAGTATGTCGTTTTTCACGATTTCGGAGGATTTAAAAAAAAAAGTGAAAATCACGCAAAAGCGAAAGGCTATAGTCCATGGTGTCGGAGGGCATACTATAGTATGTTGTTTTTCACGATTTCGGAGGATTTGAAAAAAAGGTGAAAATCACGCAAAAGCGAAAGGCTATAGTCCATGGTGTCGGAGGGCATACTATAGTATGTCGTTTTTCACGATTTTGGAGGATTTGAAAAAAAGGTGAAAATCACGCAAAAGCGAAAGGCTATAGTCCATGGTCTCGGACCGCATACTAGTATGTCGTTTTTCACGATTTTGGAGGATTTAAAAAAAAAAGTGAAAATCACGCAAAAGCGAAAGGCTATAGTCCATGGTGTCGGAGGGCATACTATAGTATGTCGTTTTTCACGATTTCGGAGGATTTAAAAAAAAAAGGTGAAAATCACGCAAAAGCGAAAGGCTATAGTCCATGGTGTCGGAGGGCATACTATAGTATGTCGTTTTTCACGATTTCGGAGGATTTGAAAAAAAGGTGAAAATCACGCAAAAGCGAAAGGCTATAGTCCATGGTGTCGGAGAGCATACTATAGTATGTCGTTTTTAACGATTTCGGAGGATTTGAAAAAAAGGTGAAAATCACGCAAAAGCGAAAGGCTATAGTCCATGGTGTCGGAGGGCATACTATAGTATGTCGTTTTTCACGATTTCGGAGGATTTAAAAAAAAAAGGTGAAAATCACGCAAAAGCGAAAGGCTATAGTCCATGGTCTCGGACCGCATACTAGTATGTCGTTTTTCACGATTTCGGAGGATTTTTTAAAAAAAAGGTGAAAATCACGCAAAAGCGAAAGGCTATAGTCCATGGTGTCGGAGGGCATACTATAGTATGTCGTTTTTCACGATTTCGGAGGATTTGAAAAAAAGGTGAAAATCACGCAAAAGCTAAAGGCTATAGTCCATGGTCTCGGACCGCATACTAGTATGTCGTTTTTCACGATTTCGGAGGATTTTAAAAAAAAAGGTGAAAATCACGCAAAAGCGAAAGGCTATAGTCCATGGTGTCGGAGGGCATACTATAGTATGTCGTTTTTCACGATTTCGGAGGATTTGAAAAAAAGGTGAAAATCACGCAAAAGCGAAAGGCTATAGTCCATGGTGTCGGAGGGCATACTATAGTATGTCGTTTTTCACGATTTTGGAGGATTTGAAAAAAAGGTGAAAATCACGCAAAAGCGAAAGGCTATAGTCCATGGTCTCGGACCGCATACTAGTATGTCGTTTTTCACGATTTTGGAGGATTTAAAAAAAAAAGTGAAAATCACGCAAAAGCGAAAGGCTATAGTCCATGGTGTCGGAGGGCATACTATAGTATGTCGTTTTTCACGATTTCGGAGGATTTAAAAAAAAAAGGTGAAAATCACGCAAAAGCGAAAGGCTATAGTCCATGGTGTCGGAGGGCATACTATAGTATGTCATTTTTCACGATTTCGGAGGATTTGAAAAAAAGGTGAAAATCACGCAAAAGCGAAAGGCTATAGTCCATGGTGTCGGAGAGCATACTATAGTATGTCGTTTTTAACGATTTCGGAGGATTAAAAAAAAAGGTGAAAATCACGCAAAAGCGAAAGGCTATAGTCCATGGTGTCGGAGGGCATACTATAGTATGTGGTTTTTCACGATTTCGGAGGATTTAAAAAAAAAAGGTGAAAATCACGCAAAAGCGAAAGGCTATAGTCCATGGTGTCGGAGGGCATACTATAGTATGTCGTTTTTCACGATTTCGGAGGATTTGAAAAAAAGGTGAAAATCACGCAAAAGCGAAAGGCTATAGTCCATGGTGTCGGAGGGCATACTATAGTATGTCGTTTTTCACGATTTCGGAGGATTTAAAAAAAAAGGTGAAAATCACGCAAAAGCGAAAGGCTATAGTCCATGGTCTCGGACCGCATACTAGTATGTCGTTTTTCACGATTTCGGAGGATTTTTAAAAAAAAGGTGAAAATCACGCAAAAGCGAAAGGCTATAGTCCATGGTGTCGGAGGGCATACTATAGTATGTCGTTTTTCACGATTTCGGAGGATTTAAAAAAAAAAGGTGAAAATCACGCAAAAGCGAAAGGCTATAGTCCATGGTGTCGGAGGGCATACTATAGTATGTCGTTTTTCACGATTTCGGAGGATTTGAAAAAAAGGTGAAAATCACGCAAAAGCGAAAGGCTATAGTCCATGGTGTCGGAGAGCATACTATAGTATGTCGTTTTTAACGATTTCGGAGGATTAAAAAAAAAGGTGAAAATCACGCAAAAGCGAAAGGCTATAGTCCATGGTGTCGGAGGGCATACTATAGTATGTGGTTTTTCACGATTTCGGAGGATTTAAAAAAAAAAGGTGAAAATCACGCAAAAGCGAAAGGCTATAGTCCATGGTGTCGGAGGGCATACTATAGTATGTCGTTTTTCACGATTTCGGAGGATTTGAAAAAAAGGTGAAAATCACGCAAAAGCGAAAGGCTATAGTCCATGGTGTCGGAGGGCATACTATAGTATGTCGTTTTTCACGATTTCGGAGGATTTAAAAAAAAAGGTGAAAATCACGCAAAAGCGAAAGGCTATAGTCCATGGTCTCGGACCGCATACTAGTATGTCGTCTTTCACGATTTCGGAGGATTTTTAAAAAAAAGGTGAAAATCACGCAAAAGCGAAAGGCTATAGTCCATGGTGTCGGAGGGCATACTATAGTATGTCGTTTTTCACGATTTCGGAGGATTTGAAAAAAAGGTGAAAATCACGCAAAAGCGAAAGGCTATAGTCCATGGTGTCGGAGGGCATACTATAGTATGTCGTTTTTCACGATTTTTGAGGATTTGAAAAAAAGGTGAAAATCACGCAAAAGCGAAAGGCTATAGTCCATGGTGTCGGAGGGCATACTATAGTATGTCGTTTTTCACGATTTCGGAGGATTTGAAAAAAAGGTGAAAATCACGCAAAAGCGAAAGGCTATAGTCCATGGTGTCGGAGGGCATACTATAGTATGTCGTTTTTCACGATTTTGGAGGATTTGAAAAAAAGGTGAAAATCACGCAAAAGCGAAAGGCTATAGTCCATGGTGTCGGAGGGCATACTATAGTATGTTGTTTTTCACGATTTCGGAGGATTTAAAAAAAAAGGTGAAAATCACGCAAAAGCGAAAGGCTATAGTCCATGGTGTCGGAGGGCATACTATAGTATGTCGTTTTTCACGATTTCGGAGGATTTAAAAAAAAGGTGAAAATCACGCAAAAGCGAAAGGCTATAGTCCATGGTGTCGGAGGGCATACTATAGTATGTCGTTTTTCACGATTTCGGAGGATTTGAAAAAAAGGTGAAAATCACGCAAAAGCGAAAGGCTATAGTCCATGGTGTCGGAGGGCATACTATAGTATGTCGTTTTTCACGATTTCGGAGGATTAAAAAAAAAGGTGAAAATCACGCAAAAGCGAAAGGCTATAGTCCATGGTCTCGGACCGCATACTAGTATGTCGTTTTTCACGATTTCGGAGGATTTTAAAAAAAAAGGTGAAAATCACGCAAAAGCGAAAGGCATACTATAGTATGTCGTTTTTCACGATTTCGGAGGATTTTAAAAAAAAAGGTGAAAATCACGCAAAAGCGAAAGGCTATAGTCCATGGTGTCGGAGGGCATACTATAGTATGTGGTTTTTCACGATTTCGGAGGATTTAAAAAAAAAGGTGAAAATCACGCAAAAGCGAAAGGCTATAGTCCATGGTGTCGGAGGGCATACTATAGTATGTCGTTTTTCACGATTTCGGAGGATTTGAAAAAAAGGTGAAAATCACGCAAAAGCGAAAGGCTATAGTCCATGGTGTCGGAGGGCATACTATAGTATGTCGTTTTTCACGATTTCGGAGGATTTAAAAAAAAAGGTGAAAATCACGCAAAAGCTAAAGGCTATAGTCCATGGTCTCGGACCGCATACTAGTATGTCGTTTTTCACGATTTCGGAGGATTTTAAAAAAAAAGGTGAAAATCACGCAAAAGCGAAAGGCTATAGTCCATGGTGTCGGAGGGCATACTATAGTATGTCGTTTTTCACGATTTCGGAGGATTTGAAAAAAAGGTGAAAATCACGCAAAAGCGAAAGGCTATAGTCCATGGTGTCGGAGGGCATACTATAGTATGTCGTTTTTCACGATTTTGGAGGATTTGAAAAAAAGGTGAAAATCACGCAAAAGCGAAAGGCTATAGTCCATGGTCTCGGACCGCATACTAGTATGTCGTTTTTCACGATTTCGGAGGATTTAAAAAAAAAAGGTGAAAATCACGCAAAAGCGAAAGGCTATAGTCCATGGTGTCGGAGGGCATACTATAGTATGTGGTTTTTCACGATTTCGGAGGATTTAAAAAAAAAGGTGAAAATCACGCAAAAGCGAAAGGCTATAGTCCATGGTGTCGGAGGGCATACTATAGTATGTCGTTTTTCACGATTTCGGAGGATTTGAAAAAAAGGTGAAAATCACGCAAAAGCGAAAGGCTATAGTCCATGGTGTCGGAGGGCATACTATAGTATGTCGTTTTTCACGATTTCGGAGGATTTAAAAAAAAAGGTGAAAATCACGCAAAAGCTAAAGGCTATAGTCCATGGTCTCGGACCGCATACTAGTATGTCGTTTTTCACGATTTCGGAGGATTTAAAAAAAAAAGTGAAAATCACGCAAAAGCGAAAGGCTATAGTCCATGGTGTCGGAGGGCATACTATAGTATGTTGTTTTTCACGATTTCGGAGGATTTGAAAAAAAGGTGAAAATCACGCAAAAGCGAAAGGCTATAGTCCATGGTGTCGGAGGGCATACTATAGTATGTCGTTTTTCACGATTTTGGAGGATTTGAAAAAAAGGTGAAAATCACGCAAAAGCGAAAGGCTATAGTCCATGGTCTCGGACCGCATACTAGTATGTCGTTTTTCACGATTTTGGAGGATTTAAAAAAAAAAGTGAAAATCACGCAAAAGCGAAAGGCTATAGTCCATGGTGTCGGAGGGCATACTATAGTATGTCGTTTTTCACGATTTCGGAGGATTTAAAAAAAAAAGGTGAAAATCACGCAAAAGCGAAAGGCTATAGTCCATGGTGTCGGAGGGCATACTATAGTATGTCGTTTTTCACGATTTCGGAGGATTTGAAAAAAAGGTGAAAATCACGCAAAAGCGAAAGGCTATAGTCCATGGTGTCGGAGAGCATACTATAGTATGTCGTTTTTAACGATTTCGGAGGATTTGAAAAAAAGGTGAAAATCACGCAAAAGCGAAAGGCTATAGTCCATGGTGTCGGAGGGCATACTATAGTATGTCGTTTTTCACGATTTCGGAGGATTTAAAAAAAAAAGGTGAAAATCACGCAAAAGCGAAAGGCTATAGTCCATGGTCTCGGACCGCATACTAGTATGTCGTTTTTCACGATTTCGGAGGATTTTTTAAAAAAAAGGTGAAAATCACGCAAAAGCGAAAGGCTATAGTCCATGGTGTCGGAGGGCATACTATAGTATGTCGTTTTTCACGATTTCGGAGGATTTGAAAAAAAGGTGAAAATCACGCAAAAGCTAAAGGCTATAGTCCATGGTCTCGGACCGCATACTAGTATGTCGTTTTTCACGATTTCGGAGGATTTTAAAAAAAAAGGTGAAAATCACGCAAAAGCGAAAGGCTATAGTCCATGGTGTCGGAGGGCATACTATAGTATGTCGTTTTTCACGATTTCGGAGGATTTGAAAAAAAGGTGAAAATCACGCAAAAGCGAAAGGCTATAGTCCATGGTGTCGGAGGGCATACTATAGTATGTCGTTTTTCACGATTTTGGAGGATTTGAAAAAAAGGTGAAAATCACGCAAAAGCGAAAGGCTATAGTCCATGGTCTCGGACCGCATACTAGTATGTCGTTTTTCACGATTTTGGAGGATTTAAAAAAAAAAGTGAAAATCACGCAAAAGCGAAAGGCTATAGTCCATGGTGTCGGAGGGCATACTATAGTATGTCGTTTTTCACGATTTCGGAGGATTTAAAAAAAAAAGGTGAAAATCACGCAAAAGCGAAAGGCTATAGTCCATGGTGTCGGAGGGCATACTATAGTATGTCATTTTTCACGATTTCGGAGGATTTGAAAAAAAGGTGAAAATCACGCAAAAGCGAAAGGCTATAGTCCATGGTGTCGGAGAGCATACTATAGTATGTCGTTTTTAACGATTTCGGAGGATTAAAAAAAAAGGTGAAAATCACGCAAAAGCGAAAGGCTATAGTCCATGGTGTCGGAGGGCATACTATAGTATGTGGTTTTTCACGATTTCGGAGGATTTAAAAAAAAAAGGTGAAAATCACGCAAAAGCGAAAGGCTATAGTCCATGGTGTCGGAGGGCATACTATAGTATGTCGTTTTTCACGATTTCGGAGGATTTGAAAAAAAGGTGAAAATCACGCAAAAGCGAAAGGCTATAGTCCATGGTGTCGGAGGGCATACTATAGTATGTCGTTTTTCACGATTTCGGAGGATTTAAAAAAAAAGGTGAAAATCACGCAAAAGCGAAAGGCTATAGTCCATGGTCTCGGACCGCATACTAGTATGTCGTTTTTCACGATTTCGGAGGATTTTTAAAAAAAAGGTGAAAATCACGCAAAAGCGAAAGGCTATAGTCCATGGTGTCGGAGGGCATACTATAGTATGTCGTTTTTCACGATTTCGGAGGATTTAAAAAAAAAAGGTGAAAATCACGCAAAAGCGAAAGGCTATAGTCCATGGTGTCGGAGGGCATACTATAGTATGTCGTTTTTCACGATTTCGGAGGATTTGAAAAAAAGGTGAAAATCACGCAAAAGCGAAAGGCTATAGTCCATGGTGTCGGAGAGCATACTATAGTATGTCGTTTTTAACGATTTCGGAGGATTAAAAAAAAAGGTGAAAATCACGCAAAAGCGAAAGGCTATAGTCCATGGTGTCGGAGGGCATACTATAGTATGTGGTTTTTCACGATTTCGGAGGATTTAAAAAAAAAAGGTGAAAATCACGCAAAAGCGAAAGGCTATAGTCCATGGTGTCGGAGGGCATACTATAGTATGTCGTTTTTCACGATTTCGGAGGATTTGAAAAAAAGGTGAAAATCACGCAAAAGCGAAAGGCTATAGTCCATGGTGTCGGAGGGCATACTATAGTATGTCGTTTTTCACGATTTCGGAGGATTTAAAAAAAAAGGTGAAAATCACGCAAAAGCGAAAGGCTATAGTCCATGGTCTCGGACCGCATACTAGTATGTCGTCTTTCACGATTTCGGAGGATTTTTAAAAAAAAGGTGAAAATCACGCAAAAGCGAAAGGCTATAGTCCATGGTGTCGGAGGGCATACTATAGTATGTCGTTTTTCACGATTTCGGAGGATTTGAAAAAAAGGTGAAAATCACGCAAAAGCGAAAGGCTATAGTCCATGGTGTCGGAGGGCATACTATAGTATGTCGTTTTTCACGATTTTTGAGGATTTGAAAAAAAGGTGAAAATCACGCAAAAGCGAAAGGCTATAGTCCATGGTGTCGGAGGGCATACTATAGTATGTCGTTTTTCACGATTTCGGAGGATTTGAAAAAAAGGTGAAAATCACGCAAAAGCGAAAGGCTATAGTCCATGGTGTCGGAGGGCATACTATAGTATGTCGTTTTTCACGATTTTGGAGGATTTGAAAAAAAGGTGAAAATCACGCAAAAGCGAAAGGCTATAGTCCATGGTGTCGGAGGGCATACTATAGTATGTTGTTTTTCACGATTTCGGAGGATTTAAAAAAAAAGGTGAAAATCACGCAAAAGCGAAAGGCTATAGTCCATGGTGTCGGAGGGCATACTATAGTATGTCGTTTTTCACGATTTCGGAGGATTTAAAAAAAAGGTGAAAATCACGCAAAAGCGAAAGGCTATAGTCCATGGTGTCGGAGGGCATACTATAGTATGTCGTTTTTCACGATTTCGGAGGATTTGAAAAAAAGGTGAAAATCACGCAAAAGCGAAAGGCTATAGTCCATGGTGTCGGAGGGCATACTATAGTATGTCGTTTTTCACGATTTCGGAGGATTAAAAAAAAAGGTGAAAATCACGCAAAAGCGAAAGGCTATAGTCCATGGTGTCGGAGGGCATACTATAGTATGTCGTTTTTCACGATTTCGGAGGATTTGAAAAAAAGGTGAAAATCACGCAAAAGCGAAAGGCTATAGTCCATGGTGTCGGAGAGCATACTATAGTATGTCGTTTTTAACGATTTCGGAGGATTTTAAAAAAAAAGGTGAAAATCACGCAAAAGCGAAAGGCTATAGTCCATGGTGTCGGAGGGCATACTATAGTATGTCGTTTTTCACGATTTCGGAGGATTTGAAAAAAAGGTGAAAATCACGCAAAAGCGAAAGGCTATAGTCCATGGTGTCGGAGGGCATACTATAGTATGTCGTTTTTCACGATTTCGGAGGATTTAAAAAAAAAGGTGAAAATCACGCAAAAGCGAAAGGCTATAGTCCATGGTGTCGGAGGGCATACTATAGTATGTGGTTTTTCACGATTTCGGAGGATAAAAAAAAAAAGGTGAAAATCACGCAAAAGCGAAAGGCTATAGTCCATGGTGTCGGAGGGCATACTATAGTATGTCGTTTTTCACGATTTCGGAGGATTTAAAAAAAAAGGTGAAAATCACGCAAAAGCGAAAGGCTATAGTCCATGGTGTCGGAGGGCATACTATAGTATGTGGTTTTTCACGATTTCGGAGGATAAAAAAAAAAAGGTGAAAATCACGCAAAAGCGAAAGGCTATAGTCCATGGTGTCGGAGGGCATACTATAGTATGTCGTTTTTCACGATTTCGGAGGATTTGAAAAAAAGGTGAAAATCACGCAAAAGCGAAAGGCTATAGTCCATGGTGTCGGAGAGCATACTATAGTATGTCGTTTTTAACGATTTCGGAGGATTTAAAAAAAAGGTGAAAATCACGCAAAAGCGAAAGGCTATAGTCCATGGTGTCGGAGGGCATACTATAGGATGTCGTTTTTCACGATTTCGGAGGATTAAAAAAAAAGGTGAAAATCACGCAAAAGCGAAAGGCTATAGTCCATGGTGTCGGAGGGCATACTATAGTATGTCGTTTTTCACGATTTCGGAGGATTTGAAAAAAAGGTGAAAATCACGCAAAAGCGAAAGGCTATAGTCCATGGTGTCGGAGGGCATACTATAGTATGTCGTTTTTCACGATTTCGGAGGATTTAAAAAAAAAAGGTGAAAATCACGCAAAAGCGAAAGGCTATAGTCCATGGTGTCGGAGGGCATACTATAGTATGTCGTTTTTCACGATTTCGGAGGATTTGAAAAAAAGGTGAAAATCACGCAAAAGCGAAAGGCTATAGTCCATGGTGTCGGAGGGCATACTATAGTATGTGGTTTTTCACGATTTCGGAGGATTAAAAAAAAAAGGTGAAAATCACGCAAAAGCGAAAGGCTATAGTCCATGGTGTCGGAGGGCATACTATAGTATGTCGTTTTTCACGATTTCGGAGGATTTAAAAAAAAAGGTGAAAATCACGCAAAAGCGAAAGGCTATAGTCCATGGTCTCGGACCGCATACTAGTATGTCGTTTTTCACGATTTCGGAGGATTTAAAAAAAAAAGGTGAAAATCACGCAAAAGCGAAAGGTTATAGTCCATGGTGTCGGAGGGCATACTATAGTATGTCGTTTTTCACGATTTCGGAGGATTTTTAAAAAAAAGTGAAAATCACGCAAAAGCGAAAGGCTATAGTCCATGGTGTCGGAGGGCATACTATAGTATGTGGTTTTTCACGATTTCGGAGGATTTAAAAAAAAAGGTGAAAATCACGCAAAAGCGAAAGGCTATAGTCCATGGTGTCGGAGGGCATACTATAGTATGTCGTTTTTCACGATTTCGGAGGATTTGAAAAAAAGGTGAAAATCACGCAAAAGCGAAAGGCTAAAGTCCATGGTGTCGGAGACCATACTATAGTATGTGGTTTTTCACGATTTCGGAGGATTTAAAAAAAAAGGTGAAAATCACGCAAAAGCGAAAGGCTATAGTCCATGGTGTCGGAGGGCATACTATAGTATGTCGTTTTTCACGATTTCGGAGGATTTGAAAAAAAAGGTGAAAATCACGCAAAAGCGAAAGGCTATAGTCCATGGTGTCGGAGAGCATACTATAGTATGTCGTTTTTAACGATTTCGGAGGATTTAAAAAAAAGGTGAAAATCACGCAAAAGCGAAAGGCTATAGTCCATGGTGTCGGAGGGCATACTATAGGATGTCGTTTTTCACGATTTCGGAGGATTAAAAAAAAAGGTGAAAATCACGCAAAAGCGAAAGGCTATAGTCCATGGTGTCGGAGGGCATACTATAGTATGTCGTTTTTCACGATTTCGGAGGATTTAAAAAAAAAAGGTGAAAATCACGCAAAAGCGAAAGGCTATAGTCCATGGTGTCGGAGGGCATACTATAGTATGTCGTTTTTCACGATTTCGGAGGATTTGAAAAAAAGGTGAAAATCACGCAAAAGCGAAAGGCTATAGTCCATGGTGTCGGAGGGCATACTATAGTATGTGGTTTTTCACGATTTCGGAGGATTAAAAAAAAAAGGTGAAAATCACGCAAAAGCGAAAGGCTATAGTCCATGGTGTCGGAGGGCATACTATAGTATGTCGTTTTTCACGATTTCGGAGGATTTAAAAAAAAAGGTGAAAATCACGCAAAAGCGAAAGGCTATAGTCCATGGTCTCGGACCGCATACTAGTATGTCGTTTTTCACGATTTCGGAGGATTTAAAAAAAAAAGGTGAAAATCACGCAAAAGCGAAAGGTTATAGTCCATGGTGTCGGAGGGCATACTATAGTATGTCGTTTTTCACGATTTCGGAGGATTTTAAAAAAAAAGGTGAAAATCACGCAAAAGCGAAAGGCTATAGTCCATGGTGTCGGAGGGCATACTATAGTATGTGGTTTTTCACGATTTCGGAGGATTAAAAAAAAAAGGTGAAAATCACGCAAAAGCGAAAGGCTATAGTCCATGGTGTCGGAGGGCATACTATAGTATGTCGTTTTTCACGATTTCGGAGGATTTGAAAAAAAGGTGAAAATCACGCAAAAGCGAAAGGCTATAGTCCATGGTGTCGGAGACCATACTATAGTATGTGGTTTTTCACGATTTCGGAGGATTTAAAAAAAAAGGTGAAAATCACGCAAAAGCGAAAGGCTATAGTCCATGGTGTCGGAGGGCATACTATAGTATGTCGTTTTTCACGATTTCGGAGGATTTGAAAAAAAGGTGAAAATCACGCAAAAGCGAAAGGCTATAGTCCATGGTGTCGGAGAGCATACTATAGTATGTCGTTTTTAACGATTTCGGAGGATTTAAAAAAAAAGGTGAAAATCACGCAAAAGCAAAAGGCTATAGTCCATGGTGTCGGAGGGCATACTATAGTATGTCGTTTTTCACGATTTCGGAGGATTTTTAAAAAAAAAGGTGAAAATCACGCAAAAGCGAAAGGCTATAGTCCATGGTCTCGGACCGCATACTAGTATGTCGTTTTTCACGATTTCGGAGGATTTAAAAAAAAAGGTGAAAATCACGCAAAGGCGAAAGGCTATAGTCCATGGTGTCGGAGGGCATACTATAGTATGTGGTTTTTCACGATTTCGGAGGATAAAAAAAAAAAGGTGAAAATCACGCAAAAGCGAAAGGCTATAGTCCATGGTGTCGGAGGGCATACTATAGTATGTCGTTTTTCACGATTTCGGAGGATTTGAAAAAAAGGTGAAAATCACGCAAAAGCGAAAGGCTATAGTCCATGGTGTCGGAGAGCATACTATAGTATGTCGTTTTTAACGATTTCGGAGGATTTAAAAAAAAGGTGAAAATCACGCAAAAGCGAAAGGCTATAGTCCATGGTGTCGGAGGGCATACTATAGTATGTCGTTTTTCACGATTTCGGAGGATTTGAAAAAAAGGTGAAAATCACGCAAAAGCGAAAGGCTATAGTCCATGGTGTCGGAGGGCATACTATAGTATGTCGTTTTTCACGATTTCGGAGGATTTAAAAAAAAAGGTGAAAATCACGCAAAAGCGAAAGGCTATAGTCCATGGTGTCGGAGGGCATACTATAGTATGTGGTTTTTCACGATTTCGGAGGATAAAAAAAAAAAGGTGAAAATCACGCAAAAGCGAAAGGCTATAGTCCATGGTGTCGGAGGGCATACTATAGTATGTCGTTTTTCACGATTTCGGAGGATTTGAAAAAAAGGTGAAAATCACGCAAAAGCGAAAGGCTATAGTCCATGGTGTCGGAGGGCATACTATAGTATGTCGTTTTTCACGATTTCGGAGGATTTAAAAAAAAAGGTGAAAATCACGCAAAAGCGAAAGGCTATAGTCCATGGTGTCGGAGGGCATACTATAGTATGTGGTTTTTCACGATTTCGGAGGATAAAAAAAAAAGGTGAAAATCACGCAAAAGCGAAAGGCTATAGTCCATGGTGTCGGAGGGCATACTATAGTATGTGGTTTTTCACGATTTCGGAGGATAAAAAAAAAAGGTGAAAATCACGCAAAAGCGAAAGGCTATAGTCCATGGTGTCGGAGGGCATACTATAGTATGTCGTTTTTCACGATTTCGGAGGATTTAAAAAAAAGGTGAAAATCACGCAAAAGCGAAAGGCTATAGTCCATGGTGTCGGAGAGCATACTATAGTATGTCGTTTTTAACGATTTCGGAGGATTAAAAAAAAAGGTGAAAATCACGCAAAAGCGAAAGGCTATAGTCCATGGTCTCGGAGGGCATACTATAGTATGTCGTTTTTCACGATTTCGGAGGATTTGAAAAAAAGGTGAAAATCACGCAAAAGCGAAAGGCTATAGTCCATGGTGTCGGAGGGCATACTATAGTATGTCGTTTTTCACGATTTCGGAGGATTAAAAAAAAAAGGTGAAAATCACGCAAAAGCGAAAGGCTATAGTCCATGGTCTCGGACCGCATACTAGTATGTCGTTTTTCACGATTTCGGAGGATTTGAAAAAAAGGTGAAAATCACGCAAAAGCGAAAGGCTATAGTCCATGGTGTCGGAGGGCATACTATAGTATGTCGTTTTTCACGATTTCGGAGGATTAAAAAAAAAAGGTGAAAATCACGCAAAAGCGAAAGGCTATAGTCCATGGTCTCGGACCGCATACTAGTATGTCGTTTTTCACGATTTCGGAGGATTTGAAAAAAAGGTGAAAATCACGCAAAAGCGAAAGGCTATAGTCCATGGTGTCGGAGAGCATACTATAGTATGTCGTTTTTAACGATTTCGGAGGATTTAAAAAAAAGGTGAAAATCACGCAAAAGCGAAAGGCTATAGTCCATGGTGTCGGAGGGCATACTATAGGATGTCGTTTTTCACGATTTCGGAGGATTAAAAAAAAAGGTGAAAATCACGCAAAAGCGAAAGGCTATAGTCCATGGTGTCGGAGGGCATACTATAGTATGTCGTTTTTCACGATTTCGGAGGATTTGAAAAAAAGGTGAAAATCACGCAAAAGCGAAAGGCTATAGTCCATGGTGTCGGAGGGCATACTAGTATGTCGTTTTTCACGATTTCGGAGGATTTAAAAAAAAAAGGTGAAAATCACGCAAAAGCGAAAGGCTATAGTCCATGGTGTCGGAGGGCATACTATAGTATGTGGTTTTTCACGATTTCGGAGGATTTAAAAAAAAAAGGTGAAAATCACGCAAAAGCGAAAGGCTATAGTCCATGGTGTCGGAGGGCATACTATAGTATGTCGTTTTTCACGATTTCGGAGGATTTGAAAAAAAGGTGAAAATCACGCAAAAGCGAAAGGCTATAGTCCATGGTGTCGGAGGGCATACTATAGTATGTGGTTTTTCACGATTTCGGAGGATTAAAAAAAAAAGTGAAAATCACGCAAAAGCGAAAGGCTATAGTCCATGGTGTCGGAGGGCATACTATAGTATGTCGTTTTTCACGATTTCGGAGGATTTAAAAAAAAAGGTGAAAATCACGCAAAAGCGAAAGGCTATAGTCCATGGTCTCGGACCGCATACTAGTATGTCGTTTTTCACGATTTCGGAGGATTTAAAAAAAAAAGGTGAAAATCACGCAAAAGCGAAAGGTTATAGTCCATGGTGTCGGAGGGCATACTATAGTATGTCGTTTTTCACGATTTCGGAGGATTTAAAAAAAAAAGGTGAAAATCACGCAAAAGCGAAAGGCTATAGTCCATGGTGTCGGAGGGCATACTATAGTATGTGGTTTTTCACGATTTCGGAGGATTAAAAAAAAAAGGTGAAAATCACGCAAAAGCGAAAGGCTATAGTCCATGGTGTCGGAGGGCATACTATAGTATGTCGTTTTTCACGATTTCGGAGGATTTGAAAAAAAGGTGAAAATCACGCAAAAGCGAAAGGCTATAGTCCATGGTGTCGGAGACCATACTATAGTATGTGGTTTTTCACGATTTCGGAGGATTTAAAAAAAAAGGTGAAAATCACGCAAAAGCGAAAGGCTATAGTCCATGGTGTCGGAGGGCATACTATAGTATGTCGTTTTTCACGATTTCGGAGGATTTGAAAAAAAGGTGAAAATCACGCAAAAGCGAAAGGCTATAGTCCATGGTGTCGGAGAGCATACTATAGTATGTCGTTTTTAACGATTTCGGAGGATTTAAAAAAAAAGGTGAAAATCACGCAAAAGCAAAAGGCTATAGTCCATGGTGTCGGAGGGCATACTATAGTATGTCGTTTTTCACGATTTCGGAGGATTTTTAAAAAAAAAGGTGAAAATCACGCAAAAGCGAAAGGCTATAGTCCATGGTGTCGGACCGCATACTAGTATGTCGTTTTTCACGATTTCGGAGGATTTAAAAAAAAAGGTGAAAATCACGCAAAGGCGAAAGGCTATAGTCCATGGTGTCGGAGGGCATACTATAGTATGTGGTTTTTCACGATTTCGGAGGATAAAAAAAAAAAGGTGAAAATCACGCAAAAGCGAAAGGCTATAGTCCATGGTGTCGGAGGGCATACTATAGTATGTCGTTTTTCACGATTTCGGAGGATTTGAAAAAAAGGTGAAAATCACGCAAAAGCGAAAGGCTATAGTCCATGGTGTCGGAGAGCATACTATAGTATGTCGTTTTTAACGATTTCGGAGGATTTAAAAAAAAGGTGAAAATCACGCAAAAGCGAAAGGCTATAGTCCATGGTGTCGGAGGGCATACTATAGTATGTCGTTTTTCACGATTTCGGAGGATTTAAAAAAAAAAGGTGAAAATCACGCAAAAGCGAAAGGCTATAGTCCATGGTGTCGGAGGGCATACTATAGTATGTGGTTTTTCACGATTTCGGAGGATAAAAAAAAAAAGGTGAAAATCACGCAAAAGCGAAAGGCTATAGTCCATGGTGTCGGAGGGCATACTATAGTATGTGGTTTTTCACGATTTCGGAGGATAAAAAAAAAAAGGTGAAAATCACGCAAAAGCGAAAGGCTATAGTCCATGGTGTCGGAGGGCATACTATAGTATGTCGTTTTTCACGATTTCGGAGGATTTAAAAAAAAGGTGAAAATCACGCAAAAGCGAAAGGCTATAGTCCATGGTGTCGGAGAGCATACTATAGTATGTCGTTTTTAACGATTTCGGAGGATTAAAAAAAAAGGTGAAAATCACGCAAAAGCGAAAGGCTATAGTCCATGGTCTCGGAGGGCATACTATAGTATGTCGTTTTTCACGATTTCGGAGGATTTGAAAAAAAGGTGAAAATCACGCAAAAGCGAAAGGCTATAGTCCATGGTGTCGGAGGGCATACTATAGTATGTCGTTTTTCACGATTTCGGAGGATTAAAAAAAAAAGGTGAAAATCACGCAAAAGCGAAAGGCTATAGTCCATGGTCTCGGACCGCATACTAGTATGTCGTTTTTCACGATTTCGGAGGATTTGAAAAAAAGGTGAAAATCACGCAAAAGCGAAAGGCTATAGTCCATGGTGTCGGAGGGCATACTATAGTATGTCGTTTTTCACGATTTCGGAGGATTAAAAAAAAAAGGTGAAAATCACGCAAAAGCGAAAGGCTATAGTCCATGGTCTCGGACCGCATACTAGTATGTCGTTTTTCACGATTTCGGAGGATTTGAAAAAAAGGTGAAAATCACGCAAAAGCGAAAGGCTATAGTCCATGGTGTCGGAGAGCATACTATAGTATGTCGTTTTTAACGATTTCGGAGGATTTTAAAAAAAAGGTGAAAATCACGCAAAAGCGAAAGGCTATAGTCCATGGTGTCGGAGGGCATACTATAGGATGTCGTTTTTCACGATTTCGGAGGATTAAAAAAAAAGGTGAAAATCACGCAAAAGCGAAAGGCTATAGTCCATGGTGTCGGAGGGCATACTATAGTATGTCGTTTTTCACGATTTCGGAGGATTTGAAAAAAAGGTGAAAATCACGCAAAAGCGAAAGGCTATAGTCCATGGTGTCGGAGGGCATACTAGTATGTCGTTTTTCACGATTTCGGAGGATTTAAAAAAAAAAGGTGAAAATCACGCAAAAGCGAAAGGCTATAGTCCATGGTGTCGGAGGGCATACTATAGTATGTGGTTTTTCACGATTTCGGAGGATTTAAAAAAAAAAGGTGAAAATCACGCAAAAGCGAAAGGCTATAGTCCATGGTGTCGGAGGGCATACTATAGTATGTCGTTTTTCACGATTTCGGAGGATTTGAAAAAAAGGTGAAAATCACGCAAAAGCGAAAGGCTATAGTCCATGGTGTCGGAGGGCATACTATAGTATGTGGTTTTTCACGATTTCGGAGGATTAAAAAAAAAAGGTGAAAATCACGCAAAAGCGAAAGGCTATAGTCCATGGTGTCGGAGGGCATACTATAGTATGTCGTTTTTCACGATTTCGGAGGATTTAAAAAAAAAGGTGAAAATCACGCAAAAGCGAAAGGCTATAGTCCATGGTCTCGGACCGCATACTAGTATGTCGTTTTTCACGATTTCGGAGGATTTAAAAAAAAAAGGTGAAAATCACGCAAAAGCGAAAGGTTATAGTCCATGGTGTCGGAGGGCATACTATAGTATGTCGTTTTTCACGATTTCGGAGGATTTAAAAAAAAAAGGTGAAAATCACGCAAAAGCGAAAGGCTATAGTCCATGGTGTCGGAGGGCATACTATAGTATGTGGTTTTTCACGATTTCGGAGGATTAAAAAAAAAAGGTGAAAATCACGCAAAAGCGAAAGGCTATAGTCCATGGTGTCGGAGGGCATACTATAGTATGTCGTTTTTCACGATTTCGGAGGATTTGAAAAAAAGGTGAAAATCACGCAAAAGCGAAAGGCTATAGTCCATGGTGTCGGAGACCATACTATAGTATGTGGTTTTTCACGATTTCGGAGGATTTAAAAAAAAAGGTGAAAATCACGCAAAAGCGAAAGGCTATAGTCCATGGTGTCGGAGGGCATACTATAGTATGTCGTTTTTCACGATTTCGGAGGATTTGAAAAAAAGGTGAAAATCACGCAAAAGCGAAAGGCTATAGTCCATGGTGTCGGAGAGCATACTATAGTATGTCGTTTTTAACGATTTCGGAGGATTTAAAAAAAAAGGTGAAAATCACGCAAAAGCGAAAGGCTATAGTCCATGGTGTCGGAGGGCATACTATAGTATGTCGTTTTTCACGATTTCGGAGGATTTGAAAAAAAGGTGAAAATCACGCAAAAGCGAAAGGCTATAGTCCATGGTCTCGGACCGCATACTAGTATGTCGTTTTTCACGATTTCGGAGGATTTAAAAAAAAAGGTGAAAATCATGCAAAGGCGAAAGGCTATAGTCCATGGTGTCGGAGGGCATACTATAGTATGTGGTTTTTCACGATTTCGGAGGATAAAAAAAAAAAGGTGAAAATCACGCAAAAGCGAAAGGCTATAGTCCATGGTGTCGGAGGGCATACTATAGTATGTCGTTTTTCACGATTTCGGAGGATTTGAAAAAAAGGTGAAAATCACGCAAAAGCGAAAGGCTATAGTCCATGGTGTCGGAGAGCATACTATAGTATGTCGTTTTTAACGATTTCGGAGGATTTAAAAAAAAGGTGAAAATCACGCAAAAGCGAAAGGCTATAGTCCATGGTGTCGGAGGGCATACTATAGTATGTCGTTTTTCACGATTTCGGAGGATTTGAAAAAAAGGTGAAAATCACGCAAAAGCGAAAGGCTATAGTCCATGGTGTCGGAGGGCATACTATAGTATGTCGTTTTTCACGATTTCGGAGGATTTAAAAAAAAAAGGTGAAAATCACGCAAAAGCGAAAGGCTATAGTCCATGGTGTCGGAGGGCATACTATAGTATGTGGTTTTTCACGATTTCGGAGGATAAAAAAAAAAAGGTGAAAATCACGCAAAAGCGAAAGGCTATAGTCCATGGTGTCGGAGGGCATACTATAGTATGTCGTTTTTCACGATTTCGGAGGATTTGAAAAAAAGGTGAAAATCACGCAAAAGCGAAAGGCTATAGTCCATGGTGTCGGAGGGCATACTATAGTATGTCGTTTTTCACGATTTCGGAGGATTTAAAAAAAAAGGTGAAAATCACGCAAAAGCGAAAGGCTATAGTCCATGGTGTCGGAGGGCATACTATAGTATGTGGTTTTTCACGATTTCGGAGGATAAAAAAAAAAAGGTGAAAATCACGCAAAAGCGAAAGGCTATAGTCCATGGTGTCGGAGGGCATACTATAGTATGTGGTTTTTCACGATTTCGGAGGATAAAAAAAAAAAGGTGAAAATCACGCAAAAGCGAAAGGCTATAGTCCATGGTGTCGGAGGGCATACTATAGTATGTCGTTTTTCACGATTTCGGAGGATTTAAAAAAAAGGTGAAAATCACGCAAAAGCGAAAGGCTATAGTCCATGGTGTCGGAGAGCATACTATAGTATGTCGTTTTTAACGATTTCGGAGGATTAAAAAAAAAGGTGAAAATCACGCAAAAGCGAAAGGCTATAGTCCATGGTCTCGTTTTTCACGATTTCGGAGGATTTGAAAAAAAGGTGAAAATCACGCAAAAGCGAAAGGCTATAGTCCATGGTGTCGGAGGGCATACTATAGTATGTCGTTTTTCACGATTTCGGAGGATTAAAAAAAAAAGGTGAAAATCACGCAAAAGCGAAAGGCTATAGTCCATGGTCTCGGACCGCATACTAGTATGTCGTTTTTCACGATTTCGGAGGATTTGAAAAAAAGGTGAAAATCACGCAAAAGCGAAAGGCTATAGTCCATGGTGTCGGAGGGCATACTATAGTATGTCGTTTTTCACGATTTCGGAGGATTAAAAAAAAAAGGTGAAAATCACGCAAAAGCGAAAGGCTATAGTCCATGGTCTCGGACCGCATACTAGTATGTCGTTTTTCACGATTTCGGAGGATTTTAAAAAAAAAAGTGAAAATCACGCAAAAGCGAAAGGCTATAGTCCATGGTGTCGGAGGGCATACTATAGTATGTCGTTTTTCACGATTTCGGAGGATTTAAAAAAAAAAGGTGAAAATCACGCAAAAGCGAAAGGCTATAGTCCATGGTGTCGGAGGGCATACTATAGTATGTGGTTTTTCACGATTTCGGAGGATTAAAAAAAAAAGGTGAAAATCACGCAAAAGCGAAAGGCTATAGTCCATGGTGTCGGAGGGCATACTATAGTATGTCGTTTTTCACGATTTCGGAGGATTTAAAAAAAAAAGGTGAAAATCACGCAAAAGCGAAAGGCTATAGTCCATGGTGTCGGAGGGCATACTATAGTATGTGGTTTTTCACGATTTCGGAGGATTAAAAAAAAAAGGTGAAAATCACGCAAAAGCGAAAGGCTATAGTCCATGGTCTCGGACCGCATACTAGTATGTCGTTTTTCACGATTTCGGAGGATTTAAAAAAAAAGGTGAAAATCACGCAAAAGCGAAAGGCTATAGTCCATGGTGTCGGAGGGCATACTATAGTATGTCGTTTTTCACGATTTCAGAGGATTTGAAAAAAAGGTGAAAATCACGCAAAAGCGAAAGGCTATAGTCCATGGTCTCGGAGGGCATACTATAGTATGTCGTTTTTCACGATTTTGGAGGATTTGAAAAAAAGGTGAAAATCACGCAAAAGCGAAAGGCTATAGTCCATGGTGTCGGAGGGCATACTATAGTATGTCGTTTTTCACGATTTCGGAGGATTTTTAAAAAAAAGGTGAAAATCACGCAAAAGCGAAAGGCTATAGTCCATGGTGTCGGAGGGCATACTATAGTATGTGGTTTTTCACGATTTCGGAGGATTTAAAAAAAAAGGTGAAAATCACGCAAAAGCGAAAGGCTATAGTCCATGGTGTCGGAGGGCATACTATAGTATGTCGTTTTTCACGATTTCGGAGGATTTAAAAAAAAAAGGTGAAAATCACGCAAAAGCGAAAGGCTATAGTCCATGGTGTCGGAGGGCATACTATAGTATGTGGTTTTTCACGATTTCGGAGGATTAAAAAAAAAAGGTGAAAATCACGCAAAAGCGAAAGGCTATAGTCCATGGTGTCGGAGGGCATACTATAGTATGTCGTTTTTCACGATTTCGGAGGATTAAAAAAAAAAGGTGAAAATCACGCAAAAGCGAAAGGCTATAGTCCATGGTCTCGGACCGCATACTAGTATGTCGTTTTTCACGATTTCGGAGGATTTAAAAAAAAGGTGAAAATCACGCAAAAGCGAAAGGCTATAGTCCATGGTGTCGGAGGGCATACTATAGTATGTCGTTTTTCACGATTTCAGAGGATTTGAAAAAAAGGTGAAAATCACGCAAAAGCGAAAGGCTATAGTCCATGGTCTCGGAGGGCATACTATAGTATGTCGTTTTTCACGATTTTGGAGGATTTGAAAAAAAGGTGAAAATCACGCAAAAGCGAAAGGCTATAGTCCATGGTGTCGGAGGGCATACTATAGTATGTCGTTTTTCACGATTTCGGAGGATTTTTTAAAAAAAAGGTGAAAATCACGCAAAAGCGAAAGGCTATAGTCCATGGTGTCGGAGGGCATACTATAGTATGTGGTTTTTCACGATTTCGGAGGATTTAAAAAAAAAGGTGAAAATCACGCAAAAGCGAAAGGCTATAGTCCATGGTGTCGGAGGGCATACTATAGTATGTCGTTTTTCACGATTTCGGAGGATTTGAAAAAAAGGTGAAAATCACGCAAAAGCGAAAGGCTATAGTCCATGGTGTCGGAGGGCATACTATAGTATGTCGTTTTTCACGATTTCGGAGGATTTAAAAAAAAAAGGTGAAAATCACGCAAAAGCGAAAGGCTATAGTCCATGGTGTCGGAGGGCATACTATAGTATGTCGTTTTTCACGATTTCGGAGGATTTAAAAAAAAAAGGTGAAAATCACGCAAAAGCGAAAGGCTATAGTCCATGGTGTCGGAGGGCATACTATAGTATGTCGTTTTTCATGATTTCGGAGGATTAAAAAAAAAAAAAGGTGAAAATCACGCAAAAGCGAAAGGCTATAGTTCATGGTGTCGGAGGGCATACTATAGTATGTGGTTTTTCACGATTTCGGAGGATAAAAAAAAAAAGGTGAAAATCACGCAAAAGCGAAAGGCTATAGTCCATGGTGTCGGAGGGCATACTATAGTATGTCGTTTTTCACGATTTCGGAGGATTTGAAAAAAAGGTGAAAATCACGCAAAAGCGAAAGGCTATAGTCCATGGTGTCGGAGGGCATACTATAGTATGTCGTTTTTCACGATTTCGGAGGATTTTTAAAAAAAGGTGAAAATCACGCAAAAGCGAAAGGCTATAGTCCATGGTGTCGGAGGGCATACTATAGTATGTCGTTTTTCACGATTTCGGAGGATTAAAAAAAAGGTGAAAATCACGCAAAAGCGAAAGGCTATAGTCCATGGTGTCGGAAGGCATACTATAGTATGTTGTTTTTCACGATTTCGGAGGATTTGAAAAAAAAAAAGGTGAAAATCACGCAAAAGCGAAAGGCTATAGTCCATGGTGTCGGAGAGCATACTATAGTATGTCGTTTTTAACGATTTCGGAGGATTTAAAAAAAAAGGTGAAAATCACGCAAAAGCAAAAGGCTATAGTCCATGGTGTCGGAGGGCATACTATAGTATGTCGTTTTTCACGATTTCGGAGGATTTAAAAAAAAAGGTGAAAATCACGCAAAAGCGAAAGGCTATAGTCCATGGTGTCGGAGGGCATACTATAGTATGTCGTTTTTCACGATTTCGGAGGATTTGAAAAAAAGGTGAAAATCACGCAAAAGCGAAAGGCTATAGTCCATGGTGTCGGAGGGCATACTATAGTATGTCGTTTTTCACGATTTCGGAGGATTTGAAAAAAAAGGTGAAAATCACGCAAAAGCGAAAGGCTATAGTCCATGGTGTCGGAGGGCATACTATAGTATGTCGTTTTTCACGATTTCGGAGGATTTTAAAAAAAGGTGAAAATCACGCAAAAGCGAAAGGCTATAGTCCATGGTGTCGGAGGGCATACTATAGTATGTCGTTTTTCACGATTTCGGAGGATTTAAAAAAAAAAGGTGAAAATCACGCAAAAGCGAAAGGCTATAGTCCATGGTGTCGGAGGGCATACTATAGTATGTCGTTTTTCACGATTTCGGAGGATTTAAAAAAAGGTGAAAATCACGCAAAAGCGAAAGGCTATAGTCCATGGTGTCGGAGGGCATACTATAGTATGTCGTTTTTCACGATTTCGGAGGATTTGAAAAAAAGGTGAAAATCACGCAAAAGCGAAAGGCTATAGTCCATGGTGTCGGAGGGCATACTATAGTATGTCGTTTTTCACGATTTCGGAGGATTTAAAAAAAAAAGGTGAAAATCACGCAAAAGCGAAAGGCTATAGTCCATGGTGTCGGAGGGCATACTATAGTATGTCGTTTTTCACGATTTCGGAGGATTTTAAAAAAAAAGGTGAAAATCACGCAAAAGCGAAAGGCTATAGTCCATGGTGTCGGAGGGCATACTATAGTATGTCGTTTTTCACGATTTCGGAGGATTTGAAAAAAAGGTGAAAATCACGCAAAAGCGAAAGGCTATAGTCCATGGTGTCGGAGGGCATACTATAGTATGTCGTTTTTCACGATTTCGGAGGATTTAAAAAAAAAAGGTGAAAATCACGCAAAAGCGAAAGGCTATAGTCCATGGTGTCGGAGGGCATACTATAGTATGTCGTTTTTCACGATTTCGGAGGATTTAAAAAAAAAGGTGAAAATCACGCAAAAGCGAAAGGCTATAGTCCATGGTGTCGGAGGGCATACTATAGTATGTCGTTTT
>NW_027637402.1:52500-89445 GCF_951216825.1 Electrona antarctica | reverse complement strand
CCCCCTTTGGTGTTTTAAGCATTATGTTATACTTTAGCTATTGAAAAATAGAAGATCTACAAGCTCATAGCGCGGCACCGAGTGCCGCGCTATGAGCTTGTAGGTCTGCTATTTTTGAAAAATCGTGAATATGTGGCGCAAACCTTTGAATGTATTCTTTCAGAGCGAACGTTTTCAACTCAAATCTTTGCTTCTGGGGGTTCCTGGAACAACATATTTTCAGATGGGGCTTGGTGGCCAATTACATATATTTGTGGGGGTCCTTGACATGAAAATGTTTGAGCACCACTGACATGGGTTTTTCAGAAAACTGTCAGTAAGACATTTGTAGAATCGTTCCCAGGTCAAAATGGGTTAAAGTATCTCTCTCTTGTATAGCAAAAACATCAGAGTAACTCCAATTAATTGGACAGTCAACTAGTGCTGCACCATTATTATTTTTTAAATGTTTTTTTTGTGGCTTTCGCCTTTATTTTAAATTTTTTATGGAGGGACAGACAGTAGGCTGACAGGAAATGGGGAGAGAGATGGGGGGGAAGACATGCAGTAAAGGCTGTCGGGATCGGGAGTCGAACCCACGGCACACTGCCAGACTGGATTACCAACCAAGGTGCCTGGACCACTGAGCCATGGCCCAGGCCATGCTGCACCATTATTGCTCAAATTTAGAAATGAGATCGCATAGGCGCAATCTTTTTTTTTAAAATAAGTGTTTTTGTGTAAAGTGTCACTAATACGTTACTAAGTGTATAATAATAATAATAATAATAAGATGCGGCCAGGGAGAGAGAGGAAAGGTCCATGCAGTTCACTTCAATAAGCCGTTTTACTTCATCTGATGAATATTTGAAGAACTGTTGTTACTCAATTAGCGTCCCGGCGTGCTTTATCTCATGTCTCTCTTTCAATTTACGGCATTAACTCTGCATGTCAATGTCAACTTCAGAGCTGCGACGCGAGGCGCGCGTGGTTTAAATACAGAACGTATCTGAGAATAAAGAGCATATGGTAATTAGTTTGATGTGTCGAGACGGTACAGATGTGTCTTGTAGCGTAACCCATTTAGACCTGAGGACGATTCTTAAAAAATCTGTCTTTTTAAGGGGAAAACATTACCACGAGAAGTTAGCGAACGGCTAAACGGGAGGATGGCTGACCACCCGAGGGCATGGATTTTGAAAAACCTATGTTTTGTATCAGTGGTGCTCAAACCATTATCATGGTTTAATTTAGTACTTTCATTTAGTACTTTTCCTCCCACTTAGAAATAATTAATTCGAGAGAGAGAGAGAGAGAGAGAGTGAGAGAGACTAAATGGAAGTGTTGTTCTGATCTGTAAAACAGTCAGTGAGACCAACTGGCTTCCTTTTGTAATTTTAGCGTAGATTTTCAAAACGTCTCTGATCCACTTTAATAATTAATGTTGCAGACGGAATGCTGGTAAATAAACATTTATTCTCTTACGAGTTTCAAAATTAATCATCTTTAATTATTTACAAGTAAATATGTAATCCATACTTGGTAAGGATTGCATTATTCATGAATAAAGATCCATCCATGCCCCACAGTGCATGAGGGCCTTTCTGTGAGGAGTTTGCATGTTCTCCCCGTGTCCCCTAGGGTAGGTACCCTCACATGTTCTCCCCGTGTCCCCTAGGGTAGGTACCCTCACATGTTCTCCCTGTCTCCCCTAGGGTAGGTACCCTCACATGTTCTCCCCGTGTCCCCTAGGGTAGGTACCCTCACATGTTCTCCCCGTGTCCCCTAGGGTAGGTACCACCACATGTTCTCCCCGTGTCCTCTAGGGTAGGTACCCTCACATGTTCTCCCCGTGTCCCCTAGGGTAGGTACCCTCACATGTTCTCCCCGTGTCCCCTAGGGTAGGTAACCTCACATGTTCTCCCCGTGTCCCCTAGGATAGGTACCCTCACATGTTCTCCCCATGTCCCCTAGGGTTGGTACCCTCACATGTTCTCCCCGTGTCCCCTAGGGTAGGTACCCTCACATGTTCTCCCTGTGTCCCCTAGGGTAGGTACCTTCACATGTTCTCCCTGTGTCCCCTAGAGTAGGTACCCTCACATGTTCTCCCCATGTCCCCTAGGGTTGGTACCCTCACATGTTCTCCCCATGTCCCCTAGGGTTGGTACCCTCACATGTTCTCCCCGTGTCCCCTAGGGTAGGTACCCTCACATGTTCTCCCTGTGTCCCCTAGGGTAGGTACCTTCACATGTTCTCCCTGTGTCCCCTAGAGTAGGTACCTTCACATGTTCTCCCCGTGTCCCCTATGGTAGGTACCTTCACATGTTCTCCCTGTGTCCCCTAGAGTAGGTACCCTCACATGTTCTCCCCGTGTCCCCTAGGGTAGGTTCCCTCAGATGTTCTCCCCGTGTCCCCTAGAGTAGGTACCCTCACATGTTCTCCCCGTGTCCCCTAGGGTAGGTACCCTCACATGTTCTCCCCGTGTCCCCTAGAGTAGGTACCCTCACATGTTCTCCCCGTGTCCCCTAGAGTAGGTACCCTCACATGTTCTCCCCGTGTCCCCTAGAGTAGGTACCCTCACATGTTCTCCCCGTGTCCCCTAGGGTAGGTTCCCTCAGATGTTCTCCCCGTGTCCCCTAGGGTAGGTACCCTCACATGTTCTCCCCGTGTCCCCTAGGGTAGGTACCCTCACATGTTCTCCCTGTGTCCCCTAGGGTAGGTACCCTCACATGTTCTCCCCATGTACCCTAGGGTAGGTACCCTCACATGTTCTCCCCGTGTCCCCTAGGGTAGGTACCCTCACATGTTCTCCCTGTGTCCCCTAGGGTAGGTACCCTCACATGTTCTCCCCGTGTCCCCTAGGGTAGGTACCCTCACATGTTCTCCCTGTGTCCCCTAGGGTAGGTACCCTCACATGTTCTCCCCGTGTCCCCTAGGGTAGGTACCCTCACATGTTCTCCCCGTATCCCCTAGGATAGGTACCCTCACATGTTCTCCCTGTGTCCCCTAGGGTATAGGTACCCTCACATATTCTCCCCGTGTCCCCTAGGGTAGGTACCCTCACATGTTCTCCCCGTGTCCCCTAGGGTAGGTACCCTCACATGTTCTCCCCGTGTCCCTATAGGGTAGGTACCCTCACATGTTCTCCCCGTGTCCCCTAGGGTAGGTACCCTCACATGTTCTCCCCGTGTCCCCTAGGGTAGGTACCCTCACATGTTCTCCCCGTGTCCCCTAGGGTAGGTACCCTCACATGTTCTCCCCGTGTCCCCTAGGGTATAGGTAACCTCACGTTGAGTTTTCTTTTCTCTCTTTTTATTATTATTTTTTGCTCCCGATCCGATTCCGGGAACAATTTGAAAATGTCGTGATCGGCCCCCAATTTCCAATCACATGATCGGATCGGGATAACCCTACTCGTAGGTATTAGCCTAGCCACAGGACACAGAGGCGATGCTAATTCCTATTCACGCTGGTAGCCATATCACCGACCAGTGGTGTAAAGTTACTAAGTACTCTTAACACAGCCGACGCGAATCCCGTATCAATACGTTATCAATTAATCAAACGTCGGGTGCAAACCACGTATCCATACGTTTTAATCACTTTTTTATAGCATACTTTCATTCATCTTTTCACCCACCCGGACAATGAAGAACCATCCCCCTAACATTGCTGCTTAGTCCCGCTCACGTGATCAGAAAAAAAAAAAAAAACCCTCCCCTCCTGAAAACAGGAGGGCGGGCCGCTTTACGCGTAGAAGCCACTGAAGCCAGTGTAAAATGGATGCGCCCATGCCGATCTAGTCGGTGTGTGAAAATAATCAAATTTCACCTAACCTCGCCTCACCAGGCTTTCCTCCACCTATTGGCTTGCACACAACACTATAATACTCGATTCCCCCCTCCCCTCCTGTTTCTCCTGCAGGAGGAGGGCCTTGCGAAGTTGCGAGATGGGGGCTCTGTCCTGGCTCTGTCTCTCGGAAAAAAACATGATGAACGGATCGCTGCCTAAACACATACGCACCGGATCCGATCGGCATTGCATTGCATAACGTCTGCAACACACATGGACAGATGCATGTTTCCTTCTTCATACTGTAGCGACCAAACGATCCCCGAGCCTACAATACTACGAACTAACCACAGTATCGAGGGGCCGCCACGACAACAGACAGTGTGCCGTTGGTGGATCACGTATCGCCATGCAGAGCCGTCATAATCGGAGATCGCTCGGACGTGTGATTGTAACGCTTTTTTATTCATTATAATTATAGTGATAAGACCGCAATGAACGCATCGGGGACGTAATCGACCCGGGTGTAATGTATAACGAACTTTTCCGCGTCCTAAACCGTGGTGTTGTGATCCGTTGTCGTCGACATCACAGCCGGGTGAATCTTTTTTTTTCCTCCATCGCCCCCAATCTGCATGCCCAGGCATGTTCCCCTATACTAGCTTGAAAAACAAAATCAGCTGATGATGACAACGCGTCTCACCGTTATACTATAGTTCTGAACCGAACGGTGGAATGGGACTTTTTATAGCCGTACGGATCAAGACTTTTGCTGCCCAATGTGCCCATGAACCCCCCCCCCCCCCCAATGTTTTGCGATCAAGACAATGAGGCAATCATCATCATCATCATCTAAAGAAAGCAGAGTTATGAAGGTTTATAGTCAGACATTGACAGGCAGATATAACAATAAACACAATAAATATGCTATACATCCTATACACCGAATGAAAGCCCTGAATGTGTACTTTTACGAGGAAAAAAGTAAACATTGATCCCATGTACAGTTTGTCATGAATTGGTTACATTGCACATTGCGCCCACCAGATATAACTGCAGAGAAGACATGGACCCGAACTCAATATTCACAAAATAAGGCCTATAGCGACATATAAATACTATATACCGTATGAAACAGAAGACTCTCTGCTTTCATAAGAAAAAAACTTCTACTGTAGTAATAATAAAAATCACACCCATGTGAAGTGAGTGGTGCAACTCTGTCCCATATTCTGTTCTCTGCTTATTCAATACAGCTCGCTATATACGGACTGAGGCAGAAAGTCATGTAAACCTTTTATTTACAGTTTGGTCTGTAAACTTCTACTGTAATAATAAAAATCACACCCCTGTGAAGTGAGCGTTGCAACTGTTCTGTACTTATTCACTACAGCTCGCTATATACGGACTGAGACAGAAAGTCATGTAAACCTTTTATTTACAGTTTGGTCTGTAAACTTCTACTGTAATAATAAAAATCTCACCCCTGTGAAGTGAGCGGTGCAACTGTTCTCTACAACTGTAGAGAACAGTTGCACCGCTCACTTCACAGGGGTGTCAGTAGAAGTTTTTTTCACAACATGTCACCAAAAGACTTGCATTGCCATTAGCATGGGGATATGTACACGCACACGCACGCACGCACGCACGCACGCACGCACGCACGCACGCACGCACGCACACACACACACACACACACACACACACACACACACACACACACACACACACACACACACACACACACACACACACACACACACACACACTAACCTTTGGCAGTGTGCTGCTGGGAGTGGGGAACCGTGATTTGTAGCCCACTGTGGCCATTAGCAAACACGCCTCACCTCTAATTACTTGCACTTATGGGTGTGATTGCAACGGCCTGGTGGAGACAATACACAGCAGATAATATGCAAGCTCCGAGCGCGACACGAAGGACACACTTGTGTTTGCGCAGATCTTTGAATATAAATTGTCATTTAAAAAGAGAACAATTTTGTACTCTTTTAGTCTTTGCTCCTGTGGCGTCCCTGGAACAAAATACCGGTATTTGGAGCTTACACACACACACACACACACACACACACACACACACACACACACACACACACACACACACACACACACACACACACACACACACACACACACACACACACACACACACACACACACACACACACACACACGCACACACCCCCCATCCGTTGACGTGATGTATGTACACATCATCACCTTGGTCTGTGATTTGAACATGGTGGATCATCCTCACTCTCGCTGAGAGACAATTTCACACATGACCTCCCATGCAAAACAATATGCCACCGTGGAGTGGAGGGGTGTGTGTGTGTGCGTGTGTGCGTGTGTGCGTGCGTGTGTGCGTGCGTGCGTGCGTGCCATGTACGCGTGTGTGTGTGAGAGAAAGTGACAGCGGGTGTGTGAGAGAAAGTGACAGCGGGTGTGCTCATATCCTCTCTCTCTCTCTCTCTCTCTCTCTCTCTCTCTCTCTTCGCCTATGGTTAATTAATATGGACACTCCCTCGCCCTCTGTGTGTGGCTGGTCGTCGTCCCCCCATCATAGCTATGGATTATTGATAAGACAAAATCAGTCATCCTGAGCAGAGCTGTAATTATACTGTTCCATATTTGATGAATACAAGAGGAGTCGGCCATCGATCCACTCATCCTGAGAGACTGTTGAGACACATGCATTACTGGGTGTATCGATGAGGTGTTGGCCACAACTTACCGATCGGGGCGTGCGTGTGCGTGCGTGTATTTCTTTTTTGTTTTGTTTTTTTCAGAAAACTGTTAGGGTTTAAAATGAGTGGTGCAACCACTCCAAGGAACAGCAATGTCCGTGTTAACCTATGTGACTATGTGTGTGACTATGAGTACCAGTAGGGGCAAAAGTGGCGCTGTTGTGCCAGAAACAGAGAGATAGTGCTGCACTGTTGCCTGCTAATGAGAGAGAGAGGGGTGGGGGGGGTGGGGGGGTGGCAGGGGGAGAGGGGAGTTGCACCACTTGGTTCACACGGGTGTGATTTCTTTTTAGAATCGACCTCAGGTCTTAATGGTTTAACCCATTAAGGACTGGAACGCATCTGTGTCACCTTAGCTTTTAACCACTTTAACCATTATTTTAAACTCTAGCTGTTGAAAAATAGGAGATCTATACAAGCTCATAACGCGGCACTCGGTGGAATCATAGCTTCATGAGATTGTAGATCTGCTATTGTTTTAAAAGTCTTGAAAATGTGTGCAATTCTTGGAATATATCTTCTTTCACAGCAAACATTTTTAACTCATAACTTTGCTTCTGGGGGGGTCCCTGAAACAACATATTTTCAGACGGGGTCGGCGGCCAATTACAGTCCTCGACATGAAATAGTTAGAGAACCACTGACAACGTGCAGGTTTTTCAGAAAACGGTCAGGATTTCGAAGACATTTTGTACAACCTGGTCTGAGTAATATATAAACGGGTTCGTGCTCACTCTGGTATACGGTGAGAATGGTAATGGAATGTCTTTGCACTCTGCAGGGGTTGAGATGAGTTATTCAGTCAGCCGTTCCACAACACTGGGGTTGAGATGAGAGTAATCCAGCGAGCCATTCCAGAACGCAGTGGGAGTCCTGCATGCGAGAAGCAGAGCATAATGTATCTTTCTGTGTCGGTAGTGGTGTAGGATGTGCTGCACGTCGCTAAACAGACATTATCCCATTTTGACCTGAGATCAGATTCTAAAAATGTCTTCTACATCCTGACAGTTTTCTGAAAAAGCTATGTTTCTATGTCAGTTGTTCTTCGATTTTTCAAAAATAGCAGACCTACAAGCTATGTAGATCTGCTATTTTTCAATAGCTAAAGCATAACATAACGCTAACACCAAAAGGGGTTCCCGCCAAAAATGGGTTATATTGTCGCCTTGACGGTTCCCTATTTCATTATTATTGTAAAAGAAATAAAAAAAATAATGGATATACAGTAAATAAGGATTTTTGCCGGATGGCAATATTACAAATGGACGGACAGATGGATAAGGAAATAAAACGCCAGTGAATTTGTTAAGGTCCTTATTGCGAAACGGTGAGGAAGGGGGTGGGGGAGAAGCCAACTCCAATTCTTCCTGGACCAGATCGAGTGGTTCGGGGAGGGGGTGGGGGGAGTGTGTGTGTGTTTGTGTGTGTGTGTCCTGATAGGATGAAGGCTGGGCCACAAAAATGAAACCTACGGTTTTTTGACCCCCAGGGGTGAACTTGGGACAGGGAGGAACTCCTTATATGGTCAGCAGACTCAGCACACTATAGTAGGGAGGAAAAAAGTGAGGGGCGCTAATATATTAAAGTCTAACTCATATTGATTATGTGATGTAATGGTGATGTAAATCAAACGGTGCCAACACAAACATTAAACGCCATTAACAATAAAGAAACAATATGACGTAAATGACACATTATGACGTACATTTTGTCTTCAGTTCAATGTTTGTTTTGTAAACGCATTGACAATGAAGGGAATATTTCACTTAATTCAAATATGTGAAATCACTGAAAATACCTTTAACGCTGGGTCGTTCCAGGGTCACGGTTGGCCTGCGGTTCAGGTTCCAATAAGCACATTCAGTTAAGTCTCCACTCACAGTGTTCCCAATCTTTTCCTCTCTCTCCCCTGGGCAGAAACCTCAAACTATAAAAACAGGTCAACCAGGGGCCGAGGTGCAGGGATGTCCTCTTCTGACCATGACTGCACTTATTGGGAACAGAAAAGGTGTTCGCGTGTCGTATACGTGTGCGAACTCATAAATTATACGTACGCACATGACCATCGCCTGCTGAGCTGAAATGCCGTTGTTTTCACACATCCACTGTCATTGACAAGACGTTTCATCATTTCAAATCCAACCGTTCACTACCATCGACGAATGGCAATATTTAATAGTTTTTATAGATTAAGGGTCTTTATAGAGCACCGAAGTCTGACGTCAATATCGGTAGAGGGCGCATTCCACAGGTTCATGTACTATTTATTTTTTAATGTTTTTTTTTATGGCTTTCGCCTTTTATTTTATATTTTTTATGGAGGGACATACAGTAGGCTAACCGGAAATGGGGAGAGAGATGGGGGGGTGACATGCAGTAAAGGCCGTCGGGATCGGGAGTCGAACCTGCGGCACACTGCCATACTGGATTACCAGCCAAGGTGCCTGGACCGCTGAGCCATGGGCCAGGCCGTTCATGTACTTTTTATTTGCATTGTAATCCCCATAGCGGGGGATTTTAGATCGCCTCATACAAGAACTGCGTTTGAAAAATAAACAAATCATCCCGGCCGTTTCACTCGTATGGATATGAAGAATCAACTGGTTAAATTTTCGCTAGACTGACTGCCGTAAACGATACAGAGACACCTCCCTGACAATATCGCCGAGGCAGTTTGTTTATTTTTGGACCACAATTCTTATATGAGACGATTTTAAGATGATCCCATGTTATTCTCCATGGAGAAGAACTTCCATGAACCAGGGGATGAGCGAGTGACGTCAGGACTCCGGCGCTCTAATGATTCATATCGTGTCATATAAGATATGTGATATGATGTAAACATGCTTGCAGTTTGACTCAAATGGATATGAAGCATCCTCTGATGGCGAGAAAACGCTGATGTTACCGCCGACAGACTGAATCAAATACGATTGACTTCAGTCTTTATTTGGGCTTCCTCCCTTGGTTCCAGCATCCCCTGACTGGTTGTTTGAATGGCCAGAAGTGACCTGGTGCATATCTTTGGTCTGACGTACTATTATTTCGGGCACTAATAAACGTGACGTCATGTTCAGCCAAGTCTGTGGACTTTTAATGCTTGTTCACAGCAGTTAAAACAAACATTGACGACGTGAGACGTCATGTGTCCAATATGAATACATCTTGTTTTGTTTTATTGAGACTGCAGGTTGCATTTACTATGGCTTCACTCACACCTTCGCATCTAGCATACAACATTGTTGGATGCTAGATGTAAACAAAGGGTAAGTGTCATGGCCGCCCCAATGCATTTCCAATGGAAGTCACATGGTTGGACACAACATTTTTGTTGTACGGCTTTCGGCTGTGTTTCGACTGCCCCCCTCCCCCTCATACAACACAAATGTTGTGTCAAACCATGTGACTTCCATTGGAAATGCATTGCGAGCTTGCATCAGTAAACAAGTCTTATGCATCAGCTATGCAACAATCTGTTGTGCACGTGTGAGTCAGGCCTTAGAAATCGTGCATTTCCAGTCAGTCAGTCAGTTGTTTGGTTGGTTTGTCACCCCAGGCATGACCGTGACATCACGTGACATCATCAGGGATGGAGATCCCTCATGCTAAACCCATATATGGAGAATTGGAGATCCCTGATGTCATCAATATTGGCCAGCAACTCTACATCTGACCTCAAACCTCATATATGGAGCTGACCTGTTCTGACATTCCATTATGTTGATTTCTCCCCATCCATCCTTCCTCTTCGATGTCTCCCTTTTGACTGACACCTGTCCATTTAAACTCTAGACGGGCCTGCCCCAAAGTTATTAGTGCAGCCTTGCCCGGCAGCTGGCGAAAACTAGAGTTCTCAACAGGCCCTACCTGGGCCCTCATCAAACCCTGTAGACTCAAGACACTGCCCCCGCTGCCACCCTTAGATCTCCATATATGTGACCGCTTCTGACCGAGGCTAAGTCATTGATTCTTTTTTTGTGTGGATTTTTTCATGTCATGTCATGCCTGGAATCATAGCTTCAAATTGACATATTGGTTGTTCAGTTTGAGCTACAGTGCCAGTTTTGGAGATAGATGGCTTATATAGTAATGTCTTGCAGAAAACCGCGAGTTGAGAGAACAGGCTGGAAAGATTCAGTTCTGTGGACTCAGCTATGACATTTATTTCAGACATGTTCTAGGATGTGAAGAGTCTGCATGTGCTATTAACTAATTTTGCACAAAAAAAATAAAAGCATTTTTCTCCTCTCCTGAACAGTTACTCAAAGAGTCACATAGTATGGAGTTGACCTGTTCTGACATTCCTTAAAACTGTCTCAGTGCCACAGGACGCCTTTGGACGCCTGCCCCTGGTGGCCGCGAGTGCCATTGGCGCCTTTGGACGCCTTTTTGAATATTCTTTTTTTTCCTTTTTTCTTCTTTTTTATCCATATTTTGAAAATTGCTCTAATCTGCATGTCAGGTGATGACATGCACATTACATGCACAATATAATTTCATTTTCTTTCTTTTATTTATAATGGGCTTCGGTGGCAACGAGGGCCAAAACTGGTGTTCACCCGGTGGCACTGGATAATATGGAATGTCATATCAACACATGTCAACATATTATGTTCATCAAACCCTGTGCACTCAAGACATTCTTTGGCGCTCTATTGATTCACATCGTGTCATATAAGATATGTGATATGATGTAAACATGCATGCAGTTTGACTCAAATGGATATGAAGCATATGCTGATAGCGAGACCGCTGATGTTATTAATCGCATTTTCACCAAAAACAGACAGAATCAAATACAATTATTGACTTCAGCTATGACATGTTCTAGTATGTGAAGAGTCTGCCTGTGCTATTAACTAATTTTGCATAAAAAAAAATAAAAGCATTTCAGTCAGACAACTCACGAATAGATTAAACCAATATTTATTGTAGAATGAGAATACAAGTGAAGTGCATATGATATTTGACTTGGCGTTCGGCTCTGCTGGATTTTCTCCCTGCTCGGCACGATTAAGCACCAACATGAAACATTAAGAGCAGGGAGATAGATATACAATAAAACCCCCCATGGGGAACATAAATAACAGAGCCCACCGGTGGTGCTGGGGTGGTGGTGGGAGCAAACATCCAACCCGGTCTCCCCCAAATACGGTGAAATAGCACGGATTGGCACACTGGAAATGCGTGCATATGACACTAGATTCCCCGACATTCCGTGGATATGTACTTTATTTCCTCCCCGTTCACTTCTATACGTTTCTCGTCGGTGACGTCACGAGGACAATCCGTGTATATCTACTAAATTTCCTCCCCGTTCACTTCTATACGTTGCTCGTGTCGATTCGTTTGCGATATTAAACAATATCAAATCTCGCTACTGATGATTTATTGATGACTATTTCTATGTATTTGATGTCCCAGGTGTTGTTCTTGCTTACTGCAAATCGCTATGGAGTGTTATTATTATATTCATTAATAAGAATAAATCTTTTTGATATTATTTTTGACCGGAAGTGCCCTGGTCCCGTGCATAATCACCTATTTGGACTCGTACGTTTGCGATATTTTAAACAATACTCAATAAAATCATATTTTAATCGCTACTGATGATGTTTGATGACTATTTCTATGTATTAGATGTACCAGGTGTTGTTCTTGCTTACTGTAAATCACTCTGGATTGTATTTATTTAAAAAAATAAATGTTTACCGGAACCGGAACCGGAAGTGTTTTTGCTGCCAGGCTAATCCTAATGTTTTTGCATAATAACATTCATTGCGTTGTTTTTGTTGTCGTGAATGGTTGTCCTCAGACTTTGCTTACTTAGCCTAGCCACAGCCTATAGTACCCACTACCAGCCAGTCTGTTTATTGTACAGGTGAATATTCGAGCCAAGGTAAGATTTGTTGCTATAAATCACAACTGTATAAATGTTTTTTCAGTGTTAGTAGCATGTTAGCTGCTAGCAGTGGTCCATAGTTAAAGGGAATGCCAACAACAACAATAGCATGCTAACGATCTCTGTAAATAGTAGTTAGTAGCTAGCTAGCCTAAGATTTAGACTCGTATTCTAAATATATTCGTTTTCAAGCAGAATCGATGAATGCGTCTACGGGAGTCTAAATATTAGGCTAAGCTAGCTACTAACTACTATTTACAGAGCTCGTTAGCATGCTATTGTTGTTGTTAGCATTACCGTTTTACCTCCCTTATGATGAATTCCTGTTCTGTTCTTTGACTATATAGAAGTGTCTATTTGTACGTCTCTAAATGTTTTGATGAACCCTCTTGTAAACAAGTGTAATGCTTAATTGGGTCGTCCACTCACAGTTAACAGTCTTTGTATTGAGTTTGTGCTCGAAATGTACTGTAATTCTGCAAACTGTTAATATATATTTCAATCAATCAATAGTGTAGGCTATACGGTGCTGCTTGCGTATTAGGCCATGGCTCTTATGGCTCTATAGGATTTATAGGCCCCGGGTTATAGTTTCAATGTACTTTTATTATTATCTATATTCAACCTTTGTACTGATACGTTCTTGGTTTACCTATAGGCTATGATCCTCGATTACGGTTTCTATGCATGTGGTGTATTACCGTATGTTGACATTGCTTATGGTAAATCTAAAGAGTCATTGTATTAAAACAAATACAATAGAATAAAGTTGGCAATAGAGGTAGAAAAATACATGGTAAAAGCTGTTTTCTGCTGTGTTCATGAGCATGGTTAGCTCTGCATTTACGTGCTGGAGTAGTTAGGAATACAGTATGGTGTAGTAGTTATGTATGGTAATTCTGTGTCTGTGTGTCTTCTTTCCAGACAAGCCCGTCATTGGAGTCTCCAGTCATCCTAATTCTCCAGACATCTGACCATCTCCTTAGTGCTTCCCACACCAGCATCTGTCTACGTCCAGATTCCAGAGGTAAGTCTGGGATGTCCTACTGATTGATGCCAGCTTTGAGTTGGTTACCACAGCACAAGCTTTTTTCCAGGGAGTTCTGTCTCGATGACTAGCCTCATCCTCCTGACTGCTATCAATTTAGGTCCCTGTACAGACATGTGTAGGTAATAAGGTCCTGTTAAGGCCCATATCCATAAATGCTCCATAGGGAGTGGACAAAACAAACGAGAGAAATTTCACATGTTTTGTCTGTGTATTTATACTGACTGTTCCCAATATATCTACCGTTCATTTTCACAGAAGAGAAGAGAAGAGAAGAGAAGAGAAGAGAAGAAAAGAAGAGGAGGAGGAGGAGAAGAGAAGAGAAGAGAAGAGAAGAGAAGGGAAGGGAAGGGAAGAGAATTAAGGTAAGGAGAAATATGGAGCACGCACACGCACACACACACCTTCATTCAAAGGGCTTTATCTGTTACGAATGAGTATGTTGGACCCAAAAGCGACAGCAGGCAGAACAAGTAAACTTAGAAGGATGTCTTAACAAAACACAGGAACTTCCATAAATGGGAAAACGGGTAAATAACAGGACTTTCCGAATACAGGACAGACTCACTCACCAGGGAGCTAGAAACCAACAAGAATACAATGCAAATGCGGGGTTTAAATAGACACAGGGATAACAGATGGCGCACACACAGGTAGGGCCTATACTAAATTGACAATCAACACTGGGATAGGCTGAAGGGGACTAAAAGGAAGGCCAGTGCAAGCATGCTCTGTTGCACTGGCCTAAAAGTGGGTCCTTTAAAACGGCTTCAACTTCTGAGAATGTGATGTCCTACTGATTGATGCCAGCTTTGTGTTGGTTACCACAGCACAAGCTTTTTTCCAGGGAGTTCTGTCTCGATGACTAGCCTCATCCTCCTGACTGCTATCAATTTAGGTCCCTGTACAGACATTTGTAGGTAATAAGGTCCTGTTAAGGCCCATATCCATAAATGCTCCATAGGGAGTGGACAAAACAAACGAGAGAAATTTCACATGTTTTGTCTGTGTATTTATATCTGTTTGGTTGCTGACTGTTCCCAATATTTTTGTTTCAGTAAAATGTCGACACGCAGAAAGAGCGAGCCATTGTCCGCCAAGGAGAGACTGGAAGCGCTTGCTGAGGTTGCGGATGCGTTTGTTGAGACGGAGGTAAGTACATTCTCGTTGTACATGCATGTGAAATAATTTTAACTCCAGTTAGTTGATGCCCATTTCTCTACATTTCATGACATCTCCGTATAGAGAGCTAAAGGCCAAGCTACCAGCCAAGCTACAGCGACAACTCAGAAGCCTGAAGTTAGCTGGTCGATGAGGGATGCTGATGGGATTCGTGTAAAAACCAGCAAACGCAGGAGAAAGGCTTCATCTTATGGTTAGTCTCCATCTATGGAGAGTGATTTTGATGGATTGAAGTGGTTGGAGTATGTATAGGGTAATCATTTGATAGTGTCTGTTATTGTTTTGATTTATGCTGGCAAAGAGTTTGAACATATTTGGTCTAATGTGGTTGCTGTTTCTCCAGTTGGTACATCCACTACACCATCTACGTCCACTACACCATCTGTGTCAACACCATGGCTCGGTTACCAAGAACCTGGTAAGTATAAATGTACTTAAAATAAATTCCTCAAAGAAGACTATGGCAGTGATGTTTTATTTTTCTTGTGTTTCTCTCCCTGAAGATTTTAATAGGCAGATGCTCGAAGAGCTTCTTCAGGACACTGCGTATGATTGTGTAGAGCAGCCAACACAGTCTCACACTTGGAGTCAAAGGCAGAAAGATGTCCAACTAGGCTGGCAACAGGCAAGAGACCACAATGTGGACAACGTGTTGTCAGCGGAGAACATCGTGGAGAGGACGTGTCAACACTGTCACTTGAGAGAAGCTGTCATCCGTTGTGGGGAATGTATGCCTTCAGAGTCGTTTTGTGCAGAGTGTGATCGTTTGGTACATGAACGTCACACTCTGCACAATAGGCAAACCACCATGTGTGGTTATTATAAATACATTCCCCCAACAGAGTCGGTGAATCTCAGTGATGGGAAATACATCATCTGTGAACAAGGTCTCTTTTTCAATTAACAGACAACATTGGCTCATTATAACCTGTTATCCCAGTACCTTCACACAACCCAAACATTTCATCCTGATTGTCCTTTGCCCCTTCAGATTGTTTGCTGCCAACAGCATATCCTGGAAAGATATGCACCTGTGACACGTTTGATGTTTCAGTCTCAGCTGGTAGAGCCATCATACTGGTTTCCATAAATGGTAGGAATTTAAGTCTTCATCTATGTAGATGCACACACCGTATGTGTTTAATAGACATTACTTAAGTTCCTTGCTATGTCTCATTTACTCTCAGGCCGCTATGATCTTCGCCTCCCAGTGCTGTCGTGCAAACAGTGCTCTAAGCAGTGGTCTCCGGAGGTCAGGGACTTTGTCAGAAGTGGCTACTGGCCTGGAACCATGCAAGCCCAGACACTGTTCCACCAGGATGTCTTCCACTCCTTTGAGGCAATGAAGACATCAGCTCCAGCGTTGTCTAGACAAGCCTTCACAACCATGTTGGACCAGAGGACAAAGCAGTTTGGAAGAGTGAGTAATTAGTTTGTCATGTCGTTAAGCCAGTTTATTTAATTTTATTTATGTAGCAGTCATATTAATTATTATATCTTTTCAGACTGGCAAAGTGAATGCAGGTTCTTTTCAGACAAGCTTTCTGCAGTATATGTACTGCAAGTCTGTTGAGAACCAGCTTCACGGAGATGAACAACGCTTTGTCTGTCCTGCTTGCACCCCGGACATGCTGGCTGTTTCAGTTGATGGCAACAGAAAACTGTACAGGTTCCAGCAAAAAAAACAGTTAGTTTGTCTTTCCTATAAACACTATCGTAATGTTTTTTATTTATTTAAGATGACACTTCAGCTGTTGAATGTAATAACTGTTACTTTGTGACCTTGTTTTGAAAATGTGTGTATGTAGGAGTGAAGAGCCAGGGTTCTTTGATGGCTTGTTCTTGGCAAAAGACTCTGAGGTGTCAACTTTTGTTGAGGAGGTCAGAGGAGTTGTAACAAGTGTAAGTTTTAAACAAGTGAAACATGGCTCAGCCAAAAAAAAGTCTTGACTGTATGTTTCAGTATTGAGCCCTGCTATCTATTGTCTAACTATTAATACTGTATATTCTAACTATGTGCTTTGGTAGACTGCGGGAAAAGCGACGTGTGGGAATTCGCACTGGAGAGCTGCTAGGGAGACGTCCAAGCAGGCCAACAGGTTGGACGAAGAAGGCATTGAAGTTGCCGTTTGTAGGCACGGATTCCTTCTTAGAGGTTAGTATTAGTATTGATGATAAATTGAACATACAAAAAGATATCATGATTATCTAAAGCACAATAATATGCTCCTAATCACCCCTCCCCTCCAAAGGTCTGAATATGTACAGAGGAGAAATCTTTGCCTACCCGATGTTTCTCCAGCAAGAGTACAAGAGTGCCACATTCTTGGCCATGGATGTGACCTGCAGATACGTACCTTACCTGGCGAAGGTGTCGGAGAACCTGGCCCATCTTCAACCCCTTCTGAGCATGAAACCGTGCTTGTCTGTCATGCATGCTAAAGCACACACTACAAAATGCGAGGTGATGCGTCATACTGCTTGATGATGTAAATTAGATTGTCACAATGCATGGCAATGTTAGCCACAGAACAATGGTCTGAACTGACCCAAACTATATAACCATAGTAACCTATGGCTATGCATCAATATTGACCATGCGTCTGGCCACACTGTTCATACTTCCTATAGATCCAGTGGAATGCGAGGAACCAGGAGGGAGTTGGGACCACTCTCGGTGAAGAGGTTGAGCAGGTCAACAGTTTCCTGTCCAGATGTGCCCTGACCACCAAGTATATGATGAAGTCAGGTTTGTAAGCTTATTTAACCCCCTGCTACTTTTAGCCTGCAAAGGTACACTAAACATTTTCAACAATCTTATTTGGATTTGTGTTACAGTAAGAACTGACATGCTTGCGGTCCATGCCATGGGGTGGAATCTCCGTAAAGCCATTGGCCTACACTCCGCTTTGTCTTCCAGATACAAAAAGGTATGTTCTTTTGTTAAAAAAACGTAATGTGTAACTCTGATCATGATTCAACTTCAAATGCTATTTCATGAACACATTTGTAAATTACAGTGTTCTGTATTGCAATTTTGCAGACTGTCGAGAAGACTTTGGAGGTAACGGAGGGACTCGGGAAGCTGCAGGAACAGTTTAAGTGCACAGATGACATGCTGCAACAGTGGGTCATTGATGTGAAGCAGTGGGCCAGTACCGGTAAGAACAATGTCCTCACATGGACAACACGCATCAATGTGTGTGGGGAAGAATCAATCTGACGGCTGACAATGAGTACATTTTTAGAACTTGTGTGAACACTTTTTTGTTTCTTAGGAAGTGCAGCAGCCAGTTCTGTGTCATCAGAGATGCATTGTTTGCAGCTCTCCATTGACTCGCTTTTTGTGAGCATCTGTCAGAAGAAACACTACCTCTACAGACAGAATGGTATGTATTGTGAAATTATTTTGCTGGCTCTTGCAGTATGTCAGTTTTGTTCGTTACACAGCAATTAAATTGCAAACCAATTAATCAAGAGGGCAAAACTTACATTGCCTGTAAAACTATAACTATACATAATACATTTCATTCATTTACTGGACAGAGCCCAAATCACAGCTTTTTGTAATACTATTTTGCAGATCGCAACAAAAGGCGTCAGAAAATCACCCAGAAGATTGGCCAGGAGAAGAAACGCTTGTTGGATGATGTCCAGAGGTATGTAATAGATATTTTCGAATCCTAAATCGATTGCCAAATATATTGGTGTATTTCTCTGCCTTCCATTCAATAGTCCAGTCTGAAATGGCACATTGGTGAGAGAGCTTGCTGACTAGACCACAGTGGTCCTCCATGCTTACTATCACTCTGTCAGCGAAGTGTATTTGTCTCATCTTTAGAATATATCCTTTTATGACCAGGTATTTACAGTATAGCACATTAGATTGGGTTTGGGGAACAGGCCAGGAGGCTTGTTGATCTGTATGCTGTTCTGGCTTAATCTTCATTCTCAACACTTCACCCTGCCTGGTATTAATATTTTACATTATAGGTACAACCAACAACCTGATGCAACCCCTGTGGATATAAGCACTGTTGTGCAGAAACTGTCCAACAAAGCTGTGGAGAGCATGATATGGCCATGGCAGGAACAGAACACAGGTGTTTATTATAATACCGGTATCTCTATTAGACTTTGTGAGCTCGTTTGAGATGACTTTTTGTATTTATTTATAATTAATAATTCAATGTTTTCATTATTAATGTTGTCATATCACAGATGGTGTCAACATCCTCTGCAAGAAACAGCTTTTTGACCAGGTGATGCTTCTGTCACGACTGGCAGAGGAAAAGCAGATTCTGGTAAAGGAGATGATGCAACACTGTGCCTTCTTAAAGGACTCTGTAGCAAAAGTGCAAACACAGATGGGAACTGTCTTGTCACAGACGGGAAGTAAGTACAACTCCATCTGTCTTTTTATGAAATTGTCCAAGTGAGAGACATGTTGGTTTTTCGTTACCGTTCATTTTAACATGTGTGGTTTGAATTGAATTCCATTAATGTTCTTGTGTATATATTCTAGCTTTTCCAAATGTATTGACCGAGGAGGGTTCGAGGGGCCTAATCTGTCTGCTCAAGAGAAGATTGGAGGACCTTAAACTCAAGCAGCAGATTGCAGGGAGAGCCTACAAGGCCATTCTGGGGCCAAGTCTCCAACTGTTGGAAGAACAGGAGGCAGAGATGGAGGAGGAAAGAGAGTGTCAACCAGAAAGCTCGGACGATGACGACGACGAGGAGGACACTGAGATATGAGACTACATATTGCCTGGGATGTATACAAGGTTGACCAGTGGATTATTTTATTTGCTTTTTTTCTCCTTTTGGAGTGGATTATTTTATTTGCTTTTTTTCACGGTATTGTTTGACTGGGGGCACCCCTAACGTGCGCACGGCTCAGGAACGTCCTGCGCTGAACGGACTGTGTACACTACACACAAGCGCAATGACATGAAGCGGTGTTTGAAGGTTTTTCCAGAAAGACCTGTTGTAAATGTCATTTTACTTTTTGGCTGTCTCATTTTTAAAATGGTACTTATATAGCGCCTTTATCCAAGGTGCTTTACATAGATTGTGCATTACATTCACACACACATTTATACACCGATGCCGGAGGAAACCATGCAAGGTTTCGAAAACGTTCAAAACGTTTGAATATACCCCCTTTTCCTCATAGATGCAGATGGATCTCCGATCAACACATGTCAGTTCAGTTTTCATTTATGCTTGCTGTTTTTGGCGATTTGCTGCAGTGTTGGGTCAGACGTGCTCCCGTTGCATTCGTTCAGCATAATGTCAATTTCAAATTTTAATATTTCCAAAATTATTACAGTTTTGACATTATTATGTCAACTGTTCCTGTGTGTGGGGGGAGGAGGGGGAGAATGTTTAGGCCTGTCTCTACAATACAAATCTCTCTACAATACAAACAGCAGCATAATGTAAAAATAAACAACAGAAAAACACATTGGACACAACTGGACATAATCACAACAAGACCATAGACTTCAGACACAGGACCATAAGCAGGCAGAAAGGAGAGTGTATACTGCTCTGTGTTCATTCTCGGATGGAAGGTGAGCCTACGACTAAAGGTCCTCACTGTATATTTATTGATTGAATACTTAACAGGCTTTGGGCTAAGCCCCTATAGGGCCATGGCTTGTTTCCATTGTGGTATTCTGTATAATATCGGAATCAGTCAGAATCTGTATCGGCAAATATGACCCTGTGATTAATCGTAGCTCGGATATCGGTCGTAATTTCATTATTGTAGAGCTATTACATTTATTTACCTTTTTTAAAAAGGAGATGGCTATTTGTAGGCCTATTATACAGGGAAAAATGCATCCTTGACTCATTTGGAGCATCAATAGTACTACCTTTGCTTGTTGATCTGTGTAAAGCATGTTGAATTCCCTTGTTGAAATGTGCTATACAAATAAAACTGCCTTGCTTTTTAATAACCTATTTGTAATTTCTTGACTTTGAAATCCTACTAAATACTTCAATCTATAAATTAGTAGCTTAATGACTAGTAATACATTGTCTTCATGTCCAATGTATTAGCTTTTACTTTTCAGGATTTCAATTCAAATATAGTAAAAATAGATGATCTACAAGCTCAAAACGCGTCACAATGTCACGTTTTGAGCTTGTAGATCGGCTATTTTTGCGACGACAGTAACATCCATATGTCCATCTATTTTCTGTGTTTTTGTAATCTGCATTTTTAATATTGATGTAACTTTAGATGTTCTTAATAGCGTTCTTCTCCAATGGGTTCTCAATGTTTTATTGTACTGAAAACTCCTTGTTTTGCAACATAGCTGAGTTGTCTGTTTTTGGCCATAAAATTCATTAATTCATTCAAGTTTTTTTTTATTCTCGAAATTACAGTAATTTAACTCATTAGTGGTGCAAACCACTTCCTTAAGTGAGTGTGTGTGGGTGCCTGCCTGCCTGCCTGCCTGCCTGGGTGCGTCTGAGCATGAAAACAGCATGGGGTTTTTTTCACCACCTGTGCGCAACCTAACATGCACACAAACACACACGCACATATTAACTGTATATATGGTGATTTCAGGTGTGCCAGTACAGTAGTGGGTACAGTAGAGAGACCCCCACACGGTAACTGTCACCCTCACCCTGGGTGTGTTCCTGTTTGTCTGGAACTCCCCCCACCCCACACAGAGTTGCACCACTTACTTCACACGGGTGTGATCTTTCTCAGTGTCGAGTAATAGTATGCTAGTATGCTCACCAAGGTTTTAAAACGACCCAGGGGTACCAATGTGGTCAATTGTAATGTAGTTTGCAGGTGATTCCATGTATTAGGGCCACAGAGGCCAAAAGCAGATCTACCAAGTTCAGAGTTAACTTTTGGGGACATTTCTTGATCTGGTGTGATAGGGTTCAGAGTCCCATTTCAGAAATGATGTATTTAGGACAATCTCCAAGCATGACTTTATACAAGAACAGGTGCCAATGCAGTTATCGTCTCTCTGTCAGGGAGGACCATCCAACCTTGGTATATAAGATACAATGGTGAGTACCATAGCTATCACCTGTAATAAATCGAATCGATAAACAGAGTCTAGGGATTTAAGAGTGGATGCTGCTGCATGCAGAATGTCTTGGAAAAAATTGCATGGTTTTCTCTCTCAACATACAGTACATGTGTATAGGCTGCACATCTCTAAAGTGACAATTTAAGGCCATTAAGAACCTTTGATGACCACTGCTCTCTACTGAAGTAAGACAAGTACATGGGTACTGTTGCTTCTCTTCTAAATCGAGGCCCATTGCAAGTTACCATATGCAATTGTATAATGATTTTGATGTTGGATGTTGTGGATGCTAGGTTGTCATAGATATTGTAATGAACTTTTGAACTCTGCAGTCACCCTATATGCATTATAACAGTGATTATAAAGCTTTATAAATGTTTATAATATGTATTACAACTATGAATAATGAAATTTAGTGCGAGTGACCAGTAATAATAATGATATGTGATCTTAAGTAATTATAAAATGCTTTATAATTATTTATTATAGTTATAAAGCATTATGAGTATAAATATAAGTAAGTAGCCTTGATGAGCCATGAGGCCCATAGGGCAGGAGCCTATCTCCTGTTTCTGTAGCGTGAGGCAGCTTGATGTACACCCCCTGGACATGACACTAGTATGTCACAGGGACTTACCCCCAATCCAACCCTTGATGCTGAGTGCCAAGCAGGGAGGCACTGGGTCTTTGGTATGACCCGGCCGGGGATTGAACGCATTGAATGCATTAGGGGTATATTTATATAAAGTATTACAGATGGGATGCATAGCAAGGCCACAATATTGTGCTGCTGGGTGTAGAGGAGTGTAAGGAAGGGAACAACAAGGATTCCTCAGTTTAGCACTGTACTGAACAGTCCTGTACTGTACACCATCCGGCTGAATGCCAAGAGGACTGAGGTTGTCGCCTATGCCGTAGATGTATAGAGCCTCTGTAGTGTACTGTACACCCCACACGTGAGGAAGGTTGACCCTGTCATCAATAATGCTCTTCGGATCCTAACTGGCTGCCTGAAGCCGACCCCTGTGCCCTACCTGCCAGTCCTAGCAGGAATTGCCCCCGCCGGCCTTCGACAGTGTTTCCCAGCACACAGACTTACGGTTCTCTTAATTGGCTAGCGTTAGGGTTCGTTTTCAACGCGCGATAGCTCGGGAACAATAGGTCCGTCAGCCAAGTAATTCACATGGGCGCGTACAGCTCTCCAAGATCTACGCTCCGATAGGTCCGCCATTCTCGTGCGACACCCGTAGCAAGAGTCCAACTCTGACCTGTAATCCACAAGCCTTAGAGACATGATAAACCTTACAGTGTATTGAATGATGAAATGCTAATCCTAATTTTGAGAACCACACGTCCGTGCGCGGGGAGACACATATTGGCGCGTTCGTCAGATTGATAGCTATGCGTGGATGTAAAGCACGCCCATTTTCGACCTTTGTGGGAGGAGCTATCGCGCGTTAAAGTCTAACCCTAGTTTTCTGAACCACATGACCGTGTTTGGAGAAACACATATCAGATTGTTCGTCCTGACAAGCTATATAACATACTAAAAGATGGGCCTCTAATATCCAATGGATTTTGACTTAGAGGCCTTAGAGAGGCTAGAACAATAACAACAAATGTTTTTTTCCACGGGACCAATTCCATTAAATCCAGCGTGAAAAAGTGAGTCAGACTAAGTAGTTTTTGTAAAAAAAAAAAAAAAATTGTGTTTGTGGGGTCCAAAAAACGTGTCTAAAAAAATATCTAAAATATTTATAAGTGTCGTAGAGACTTGAAACCAATTCCATTGGATTCCCCGTGCTTCAGACATGGATAGACACCCTTTGTTTTAGAACATTTGTTTTTTCCCTGTCGACCATAGCTTAAAAGGGGCTCGACGGCGCCTGATGCGGCTCGACGCCGCACAGGGGTCACGGGCGTGACCTTTGATAGTTAGAAGTGTCGTAGAGACTCAGGATCAAGTTCAATGGATTCAGCTTGATGAGACGAAGAAAAAAATTGCCTGCTCAAAACAAACGGACAAATTTAATTGATTTTAACGCGTTGGAGGCCACTAAAAATCCAATTTTTTAAGGATTCCTCTAAATACACTTCCCCCCCTATGTCAAGTAAGGGAAATCTAATGGTGTTAGTTTTAACTGTCTAGAAGACTTAGAAATGGGTCAAATTGCTGTTTGAAAGTTAAAAAAAATCATATTTTGTCGAATTTTAGTCATTTTGCTCCAAAACTCCTTCTACCCCAACTAAACCAATGGTGCTGAATCAGAATATGTAGGTTATATCTCAATCCGACAACCAGAAGTGCCTTAATTGGCCCCTAGTTGGCTAATTATAGAGTTTGCGTAGAAATGTCGTAGAGAAATATATATGAAGAATAGTGATGGGGGATCTGTGTGTCTCTAGTAAAGCACTTTGACCTGCATTCCATGACATGAAAGGTGCTATACATTTATCCATCCATGCAGTTATCCATGCGGCTCACCTCTGTTCACAGAATCTGAGCTGAATTGACATCTGTACCATTGTGATCAAACCAGTCAAGTTGTACAGTAGTACTGGTGCACTGCATTAACCTATTTTGGTGGCCTTTCATTCTGTGATATTTTCTGAGACCAGATCCACCACGCAGTCATGTATAGCCTATACATCTTCATGTAGGCCTATGGCATGTGGATGGGATTAACTATAATTATGTCATTTTGTGGTTTTTTTCCTAAATACTTTAGAAAGTATGCACCAAACTGTACAGGCATTGCTTTAGTGCTTCAAAACAGCTACATTATGAGAATGGGATATTTAAGGAGATCTGGAATGGTGTGATGTACTATGTTGATGTAATAGGCTACATTCTGGGTAAAACAGGTCTATTATTGTTCAAATTGAATACTGACACACATTTGCCCATCACTGTTAGGTCTACCCCTTAAAACTTTAAGTGCCCTCTGACCATGAAGGCTTTGAAACATATGCCCCTCATTTTGTACTAGCATAAGTATAAACTCTGCATATGGTTATATTGTAAGGAATAGGGTTATAAACATGTTATAGAACATGTATTATAACCCTATTCCTGTACTGTGTTTCACCCACTGAGAGAGACGAGTTGTTCAATGGCTAACAGACTAGGCAACGTTTCAAAACAGAACTTCTGATACCTATTTCTGTTGCTATTGTTACACACCTTGAGTTCCTGTTCATGCTTTCGCTAACCATTAGTAGGCTTATTGTACAGTAACAGATCTATAACACAATGATTCATGTATGTGCTTTGTGTATTGTCATCGTGTTGTATTGCATACTAAGTACACGTTAAGGTACAGGAAGAAATAGCATGGTCTTCACACATTTTCTGAAGTTTCACCAATCATTATCAATTTTCAAAATACCTACCAATTCAATAAGAAAATCTAACAATCTGAGCAGTGGAACTGTAAAGATGTTAAGTGCAATACTTTGGCCCCTGCAGCTAATTGTATAGGGTGAGTTCCTTGCCAACACAGCCCTACTGAGCAAATGATGAAACAGTGATTTATAAACAAATACTTTATTTGTACATACAAAATCAAAAAATCAAAAAAAAAAATCAGGTCTTCAGGAGGACATCCTTTGTAGGGATCCAGGAGGGCGGGAAGGTTTTATTGCTGAAATGAAAACAGATGATAGTCCTATGAAATACCAAGAAAGTGTAGTATATCACTCCGCATCTCCTTGACAGCCAGCCTATTTATCTCTATGGTAGTTTGCTTCAGCCGGTAGAATTTGAGCTTGGAGAGTACAGAATATTCTCCGTTGTGAATTTCTGCACATGCAATATAAAAAACGAATAAAGCACCAAGGGGTCGATGGCTGTCAAGGAGTTTAATCCTTAAATTGACACCCTGTGTCAAATAATTGATTTCAAAATACTGCTGGTATATTAAACGAAATACAAAATAAATTTCTGATCTTGTACATGAATCACCCAGACACCTCAGGTGCCCATGCAGGTCAGCCTGCATGGTAAACCATCCTGCTCCAGTGAATTCACGCGTCTTCTGTGAAAACGTAGAAGACGCTCAGGTCCCTGTGATTGACAGACTGAATTCACGTGACCGGGATGGTTTACCAGGCTAGGAAAGGTCTGCTTGAACGTGGGGAAGCATTAATTAGTGTTTAGACACCACATATAACAAATAAAACTGCCTTGCTTTGTAATAATAACCTATTTGTAGATGCTTCTTCCAGAAAATATATATATATATAACTTTATGTCAAATCAAATACATCAGAGAAACAAAGTTCAAGTTACCATTTGGGGCATGGGGCCCAATGGACCAGGGACTGTTTCTTGCCCTTGGGTAAAAGGAAAACAGGAAAATAAAGTACAAATTAAATAAAATAATTACTCCCAGCTTCTAAAATGCTGTCAGCATACAACCAAAATGTAATTGTTTTGTTTAATATCAGAGCTCAAACTCTACATGTTCCAAATACTTCATATACAGTAGATACTAACCTTTCTGGTGCGGCTCTTTTTATCAACGTACACTATTGTGTACGGTTCGGCGGGGTTGTTGTGAAAGTCACAATCTGTAAGCACAAACCATACCACTTCAAATTTATTTGTTACACAATTAATTTCTGTATTATACCCTACTCACTCACATACTGTTGAGCCTCCACCCAGAGGACGTAGTGCCTGCCTTCTACTCTTTGCACATTCAACACACCGCTCCGCTGCTGACATGCACTGCCTTACCCCGTAAGTGAAGTGACACATATTACCTCTCTTTCTTTATCAGTCAAGTTTATGTGTGTAGACTCAGGTAGACAACATAAGAAACACTTTACATAGATAAAGAATGCCATTACAAGAGCAGTGTTTTCCAAAAAGTACACCGACATATGATAACTCAGAGGCTGGGGTTAGACAGCAGCATACTAGAATTCTGAGACTCATTCAGTCGACACAGAACACTTTTCAGGCCCTATTGAAAAACCTGATTAGATGTACAAATTAAATGGGTCTGCAGAGACTTCTGGCTTCTCCATTTACCCAAGCGTGGCCTTGAAACTGGTTCAGTTCAGTTTATTTCCAGCTCTTTTGAACAAAATGTGCATACATTGTGCATTTAATGCAATTTGGGCAAGACATGATCACAGTCACAAGTCCAAGGCACAAGTTGCCAAGTTCAGTTGACTTGTCAGATTCAGAGACACCCTCTATGGTGCAAGGTAATGGAGTCTCACCTAGACACAGATTTTGACCAGAAGGTCAAGATTCAATGTATCCCCTGAGCAAGCACCATTAGTGCAATCATATAAATGGCAACATATGCACAGGAATCCAGGATTATAACAATAGTCATTCATACCATCATCCCCGTTCTCCTCACTCTCCTCACTCCTCTTGGCCAAGATGGTCACCACAGGGCCAGGCGTGCTACATGGAGGGGAAAAAAAGGGAATTAAGGCCTGTGGTCTTTGCCTCGCAAGCCAGGTTCTCAAACACCACGCACCTTTCCAGTCTCTGGTCTGGTCCTCATACCCAGAAGTTATGAGGGAATGCCTACTGAGTAGCAAAAAACTACTTTCTGGCCTTGACAGCCCATACATGCAAACAGAAAAGTCCTATATGATTGCATTACACTCACTTTGCCACTCGATCTGCCATTCACTTTATGCATGCGCATACCCTCTATTGAAATGAAATTTAAGTTGCTGAGCAAGAGCAAAAGATTGCCCACCTGTTCTGCATAGTTATGATCACCTCTATTGACTTATGCAGACCGTGGCCATCTTGAGATAAGAGTTTGGAAGCGCTCGCTTTCAGCAAAGCAACGTCCTGCTGCTTTCTGCATTTGGCTATGTGCAAATTCAAAACAGTTGGTATGCAGGGCAGGGCCATTGAGTGATATCGAACGAGCGCTTCCAAACTCCAACACATAAATAATCACCTGCAAGGAATTGCAACTAGTTAGCAACCTGCAATTAACTTAAAAGGAGAATTCCATACTAGAGGCTTTCTTACCTTTATTTGTAGTTGTTACGTCCCCACCAAAGAGGTCCAGGTGTTATTTTGTGCAAAAGTGCATTATTGGCTATTTCCCCTACCATAAACCCTCAATGGGGGTTGGGTTTTTGTGCTAAAATTGGCTTATTTCCATCGAAATAAGTAGTAAAGTGTGCCACTTGGGATACTATTTACATTCTGAAGAGGATACAAAAAAAAAGATTTTTGAGCGATGGAAATAAGCGAATTGGCACAACACCCCATAGCCCCATTCAATTCAATGCAATTCATTGAGGGCTTATGGTAGGGGAAATAGCCAATAATGCGCTTTTGCACAAAATAACACCTGGACCTCTTTGGTGGGGACGTAACAACTACAAATAAAGGTAAGAAAGCCTTCTAGTATTCTCCTTTAATGGCAAGATGGCTGCGGTCTGCATATACTCAATTGCTCAGCATCTTCTATTCTGTATCGTCACTTACCTTGTAGTTGGTCCCTCCTTCTTCTTCTTCTTCTTCTTCGGCGGCTCAGCCGAAGAAGAAGCTTCCTTTGCCTCCACCATCTGTTCCTGCTCCTTCCTGCTCTCTTTCCCGTCCTCTTCTCTGGCCTCACCCATCTCTCCACCCTCTACTTGTCCATCCTCATCACCCATGTCTTCCTCCATCTCTCCACCCTTCTTCTTCGTCTCAACTTCCTCTGCCTCCACCATCTCTTCCTGCTCCTTCCTGCTCTCATTCTCTCCGGCCTCACCCATCTCTCCACCTTCTACATCCCCTACTTGTCCATCCTCATCACCCATGTCTTCCTCCATCTCTCCACCCTTCTTCTCCGTCTCAACTTCCTCTGCCTCCACCATCTCTTCCTGCTCATTCCCGCCCTCTTCTCCGGCCTCACCCATCTCTCCACCTTCTACATCCCCTACTTGTCCATCCTCATCACCCACGTCTTCCTCCACCTCACCCTCTGCATCCCCTGCCAACTCTGCCCCCATCTCTCTCTCCTCTACTCTCTCGCTCTCCTCTCCTTCTCCTATGTCCTGCGTGTCTCTCCCCTCTTCCCTCACAGAATTGCATGCTTTTAAAGAACAAAAACAGAAAAACAAAAAAGGTATAGTACATTTAAATATGCTCCATCTGGACATAATACAGGACCAATGTCATGGATATAGATATCGTGCTCTAACCTACCTTGGAGTAATCCCTCAAAAAGGGCCAGCATCTTGCGCAGTAACACATGCCCCTCTGGGGGAAGCTGAAAGGGAAAGTGCATGTCGGCGTTCCAGCCGGCATTCTTTCCCTTTGTGGGCTTCCCCCAGAGGAGCAAGGGAACGTGCCCCAATGCCTTCATTCTCTCCACCTAAAGCAATGAAAAGCATAACAGCAAACATTGTCATGGCAGGGTCACAAAGCCCAATGAACGGCTATTTCAGCTGGTGTCGTTCACTGAAAAAAGCCCTTTATGCTTTAGCCTGGCATGGCCAGACTAATATCACAATAAAACTTTATTTGGAGCACTTTTCATGACATGTAGCTCAAAGTGCTTTACAGAGCAATGAAGAAAAAATAAAAGCAAAAGCATGATACATTCAAATAATATCAAAAAAGGCAGTGAATAAGGCAAAACATCGAGGACATGAATAACACAGGATTAAAAATCAATTAAAAGCAAGTATTAAGAAATTGCTCTTGAACTTTAAAGCCATCTATCTACTGCCTGTCTTAGGTATAATGGGAGTTTATTCCAAGCCGTAGAGACAAAACCGTTTTTTAAAGGTCAACCACACCTACAGTATGCAACTCCTGAGTTGCACTGGTGTGGTTGACCTTAAAAACGGTTTTGTCCCAACCCTTTGGTGTGGTTTGGGCTTAAGACAAGACATAGGTTGTGCAGGTGCTACATGGTTCAATTTCTAGTCATGTTTTGACCAAATTGACATTTCCACTCTCCATCTAAGACTGCGGATATCCAAATCAGAATGCTTGTTATATTCCAAAAGTTACGCAGGCACTTATGCTATGAGGCCAACTTTCTGACTTAGGCAGAAATTATTTTGAATGTAACAAGCATTCGGATGAAGGGAAACACCATAAGTCAATAAACCAAGTCCCTAAATAAGACAAAAACATTCATAGTATAAAACTACAAAATAAATACAATAGACCAAAAATACAATAATACAAAATAGAAAGAAAAAAAAATTTATTACCATCTCCAATGCACGGTCCACGACTTTTGAGCCATTGCCGGCCTTCTTGGTCTTTGCTGCCCACTGGTCAGCGGTTTTGCGGAACAGAACCAGGTTCCTGGTGTGGCGCTCTTTAAAGCCCAACAGCTGCCCACACTGTGTAAGTGAGAGAGAGAGCAAGGATGAGAGCACTATAAGAGGTACAATTAAGATACAAGGGTTCTCTTAAAACGTAGTCAAATTCTATTTCAAATGCAGTATATGCTAAAGGCATACTGTACTGTATATATTACCTACCTTTTTGCATGTTTGAATGCCACATGGCATCTTTGCCTTGCATTGGTGGCAGGTCCTGGTGTTAGAGGGCATTTCTACAATTATTATTTTAAGGGAAAGGGGGGAAATAATTACTTAAAGCAGCACTAATTAAACATTGTAATGAATATAATGTACATTTCTCCAATCTGTATAGTAGACTACGTTATAATATAATAACCTACTCTTTTTGTGCTTGAGCTTCACTGTGGGGGAGAAAGAGAGAGAGAGAGAGAGAATTAACATACATAACTACACTATATTATACTGTAATCCTAAATAACTATGTAATGTAATTGTCGTCTTTATTCTATCTTATTTATTTATACAAAAAAAAGATGTATTTTGGCTCCTACAATTTTGATGAGATTTGAATTACAATGACCAAATGACTCAATTTGACATAAGGTAATATTAATACACCACATGCATAGAAATAGTAATCTAGATTCATAGTAAACCAAGAACCACTACCTACATACCTATCTCTATCTAACCTAGTGGTTCCAAAAGTGGGGTCCGTGGACCCCCAGGGGTACCTGAGGGAGTTCCAGGGGGTCCCCAGCTAAATTATAGTTTGGAACCAAATGGACCATTATGGGTCTGTAACTCAGAGTCTACACAAATGGAACCAAATGGACCCGTTCCATTTGTACACTCTCAGAGTTAAAATAACATTGATTTTACAATATAAATTGGTGGTCCCAGAGATAGAAATGCCATTAAATGGGGGGTCCGTAGACTAATGCATGTCAAACTGGGGGTCCTTGAAATTAAACTGTAAAAACTTCTCTTATGGGGGTCCCTGGCATGTCTTTTCAAATGGGGTAACCGTATTGCATTGTGGTAAGGGTTTGAGCAACACATGAGGTGATCCTCTTAGCATACCATGTAATGAACTGTATTTTCATTAGCCCCATATGTGCCCTCTCCCTACGCTCATTCTGTAGCTCCGAGCTACAGAATGAGCGTAGGGAGAGGGCACATATGGGGCTATATTTTCATTTGCTTTTTCTGCAAACTGCAGAAAAAAGTACTCATTCAATACATATAGCTGCTGAATAGCCACCGCGGGGCTACAGCGTCATCTAGCATGCTAAAAAATACAAAGATAAATTGCAAATCTGAGACATGGTCCCTAACGTAAACAACAACAATGGAGCGTTCACACGGGCAGATAAAACGATGCACCGTTGTGAGTTGATTTGGTTAGCTACATGCATCGTTCCGTCTATCAACGTGATTTCGCTGGCTTCCATTGACAACGAATGGTAGACCGCATCGTTTAATCTGCCGGTGTGAACGGGCAGATCATTAGATTAATAAAAAAGCAACCCATAATAAAAACTCACCTTAAACATACACCTGAAAAACTTGCTGCTCCTTGCTCTCCGGAAGTCGCATGTGGATTGTGGAGCGACTCCCCCCCCCCCCCCGTCCCGGAAGTTCCATGTGGAGCGAGCCAAGAAATAACAACAATAATAATAATAATAATAATAATAATAATAATAATATAGAAGCAGTAAATATGTAGACCTACAGATTGTTGGGCTTTCTATTAATGTATCATTAATATAATAATAATAATAATAATAATAATAATAATAATAATAATAATAATAATAATAATAATAATAATAATATAGAAGCAGTAAATATGTAGGCCTACAGATTGTTGGGCTTTCTATTAATGTATCATTAATATAATAATAATAATAATAATAATAATAATAATAATAATAATAATAATAATAATAATAATAATATAGAAGCAGTAAATATGTAGGCCTACAGATTGTTGGGCTTTCTATTAATGTATCATTAATATAATAATAATAATAATAATAATAATAATAATAATAATAATAATAATAATAATAATAATAATATAGAAGCAGTAAATATGTAGGCCTACAGATTGTTGGGCTTTCTATTAATGTATCATTAATATAATAATAATAATAATAATAATAATAATAATAATAATAATAATAATAATAATAATAATAATAATAATATAGAAGCAGTAAATATGTAGGCCTACAGATTGTTGGGCTTTCTATTAATGTATCATTAATATAATAATAATAATAATAATAATAATAATAATAATAATAATAATAATAATAATAATAATAATAATAATAATAATAATAATATAGAAGCAGTAAATATGTAGGCCTACAGATTGTTGGGCTTTCTATTAATGTATCATTAATATAATAATAATAATAATAATAATAATAATAATAATATAGAAGCAGTAAATATGTAGGCCTACAGATTGTTGGGCTTTCTATTAATGTATCATTAATATAATAATAATAATAATAATAATAATAATAATAATAATAATAATAATAATAATATAGAAGCAGTAAATATGTAGGCCTACAGATTGTTGGGCTTTCTATTAATGTATCATTAATATAATAATAATAATAATAATAATAATAATAATAATAATAATAATAATAATAATAATAATAATAATATAGAAGCAGTAAATATGTAGGCCTACAGATTGTTGGGCTTTCTATTAATGTATCATTAATATAATAATAATAATAATAATAATAATAATAATAATAATAATAATATAGAAGCAGTAAATATGTAGGCCTACAGATTGTTGGGCTTTCTATTAATGTATCATTAATATAATAATAATAATAATAATAATAATAATATAGAAGTATTATTATTATTCTAAGTAGCACAATGGCTGAACTATTATAGCATTTAGCTTCCAGAGTGATTTACACATACATCAAATACATAGAAATAGTCGTCAAACATCATCAGTAGTGATATATATTTTATTGAGTGTTGTTAATATTGCAAACCTATCGATTTTATTTATTTTCGTGACGTGACGTCACTGACGAGCAACGTATAGAAGTGAACGGGGAGGAAATCTAGTAGATATACACGGATTGTCCTCGTGACGTCACCGACGAGAAACGTATAGAAGTGAACGGGGAGGAAATAAAGTACATATCCACGGAATGTCGGGGAATCTAGTGTCATATGCACGCATTTCCAGTGTGCCAATCCGTGCTATTTCACCGTATTTGGGGGAGAGTGGGTTGAAACATCACATACAACCGGGAACCATAGCAGAAGGAAGACAGGAAGAGCATGCAGACTAGTGAGTTTAAGTAGCCCGCCCAATTGGTCAGCTGACTGCCGCATCGGCGAATGACGTGTGGGACTTGCACACACTTATACGCCCACATAGTAAAGCAGCATGTTAACCCCTTGAGTATAGAATGGCCTTTGAGCACGGCATGAACTCCCTCGAGTGTGACTGACTGCACTAACTCTGCAGGCTACGTCTCATTTTCTCCTCTCCTGAACAGTTTGTCTTGCCGCCATGACTATCTCTGTATCAAAAAGAGTCACATACACTATGGAGATGACCTGTTCTGACATTCCATATGTTCAATCAAACCCTGTGCACTCAAGACATTCTCCATATATGGCCAGTACAGAATTCATTCAATATGTTAATCTGACCCCCCATGCCAAAGCGCCAGCGCTCGTCCACAGTCTCACTCTGTCGGGAGGCATACTTTGGTTAGACATAGCATTGGTTAGACATAGCATTGGTCCGACTGGATTAAGGTTGTTGAGGGGTGCGTTAAAACGACCGGATTAAGGTTGGTGAGGTGTGCGTTAAAACGACCGGATTAAGGTTGGTGAGGGGTGCGTTAAGGGTTGGGAGAAGGTTAAGGTTAGGTTTAGGTGTGTTGCCCTGTGGGTAGCCTGAGCTAGACCTTTCTGGCCTAGATGGGAGGGCCGCGGCTCAGATTTACGCACACCCTGATTGGTTCACCGATCTGTCCGTCAGCCCCGGTCTCTCCTCCCCCCAGTGCACCACTGTTATTGTGTCGACCAGAAGCAGAAACCACTGGTTGCTGGAGTATACCATACTAACGGACTGTCAAAGTTATTTCCACAGAGTCGGCACACGTTGGTTTTTTTCTTAGACGGTGTGGTGGGTTCTTCAGCCATTCTCCTCATTTTCCTTGCATAGCCTCGTTTGAAGTTCCACTGGTAATGATTTCCTCGCGGTGTTATTTTGAGGGGTGCACACCGCTCAGAGCCCTGACGTCACATCATTTGAAGCGATGCCTACGCGGAAGGGTTGACTCCCACGTTTAGGCCAGTGCAGCCCATGCGTAAATCCAGGCTTTCATTTTTCGCGCAGACGAAATGAAAGCCTGGGTATCGAGGCTACCCCGTGGGAGGTCAGGGTTAGGGTGAGGGTTTGAGATGTCGGACCAATGGTAAGCATGCACCCGATTTTTCATGTTATTTTGGTAGTCATGGTTGCCAGTTCCCACCTGATGTTGTGTGGGAGTTCAGACTGATGCAGACGGCACTGAATAACTGCTAGTTTGCATAATGTCTTGAGGCTAGGACTTAAGTCTAAGACATACAGCTCTGCTCCAAAGAGGATGACATGATCTCCCACCATGCAACAGCACATCCTACACATCTCAGCTGGGCTTCTCCCCTTGGGCTCAAGCTTCTTCCATGAGAAGGTCTCTGGACTGAATTTCCACAGATCATTGTAGTAATGGATCCAGTCGTGGCCACCACATATGTACAGCTCTCCATTGTAGGTACAGGCTGAATTTCCACAGCGTTGTTCTGGAAGCTGTGGAGAAGGTGTGTTTAGCCAGTGGTTGGTCTCTGTGTCAAACACTCTGATGGTGTTACTTTGGCCCCCAAATACAAACATCTTTGTCCCGATGATGGTGGCAGAGTGACGGTATGAAACAAGGGGTGGAGTTTCTCTGGTGTTAATTAAAGTCCAAACCATCGTCGTGGTGTCCATCTTGTACATGTCATCAGTGGGTCCAGCCAGATGGATCCATCCTCCATGAATATACATGACCTTCCCCAAGACACAGGCTGAGTGGCTGCGCCTTTCCCCTGGAACAGTCCCAGAAACCTGTGGTTTGAACCATCTGTGGGCATCAACATCAAATGCATAAAGCACATTGCAGTAGGGAGACCCTCCCCCCCAGAGGTAGGCAGTATCTTCATTCAGAACAGCTGTGTGGCCCTCACGCCTGGAGGGGACCTCAATCTGACATTGTCCTCTTCCACGTGTCACTGGAGGCAACGTTGTCCAACGCAAAGCCACCGTGTGGAAGACATTCACGGCAATCTGATCACAGTTTGATCTGATCATCTGATCACTGTCCTCGTCAATGACCCCTCCAAAACAGTACACCTTCTGTCCAACTGGCACCACAGCGTGCACGCTTCCCTTTATTCCCTTCAGATGGATCGTCCAGCAGACCATTGTCCATTGTGAACACAACAGAATATTACCGGATTCATTGAGCGTTTCTCCTAAGTAAAATAATGCATTGCTGTTGCATGCGCTGCAACTTATATGTGTGTCAGCGGCACAAACGTCCCACAAAGTTTGATCAATCCGCAAAGCCGATGGGTCGGGGGGTCGACGAAGCTCATTCATGCCTGTTCATCTGAACAACTTTTAACTGGAAAACCGATCGCCGTAGCAACCCCGACCTGAGCCAATGTTTCAGGGAACAAAATAGAGGGGGGGGGGGGGAAAGGTTCCCCACATAAAGTGATAAAGTGTACTTTTCCACTGGTATATTGTGAACCATAACCATTCCACATGAACGTGTTATTTGTATTTGTTTGTTTGTGTTTTGTTTCTGCTTTTGTCAAATTAACATTTTTGCTCCAGACATACAGTCAGTGTCAATGGTGAGTAGGTGCAACTGCACTATCACCACTCAGACCGTACGATGTGTGGGAACGTCATAACTAATCCAACCGATGGATTGCTCTGTTTGTTCACCTGTATGCTGCTTATTCACTCAGTCGTAAATGTCAGTGAGGAGATCGTCTTGTTTGTTGGCTTTATCTGGTTCGTTGTAAAGGTCCTTCATGCATCTCATTAATCTGTCTGTCTGCGTGTTTGTGTGTGCTCGTGCGTGCATGCGTGTGCAAGCGTGCGCAAGTTTGTGTGTGTGCGTGCGCAAGCGTGCACTGTGTGTGTGTGTGTGTGTGTGTGTGTGTGTGTGTGTGTGTGTGTGTGTGTGTGTGTGTGTGTGTGTGTGTGTGTGCACTTGTGTGTGCGTGTGCAAGCGTGCACTTGTGTGTGCGTGTGCAAGTATGCACTTGTGTGCGCACAGCTCAAGAGTTCACATGACATGAGCATTCTGTCCCATTTTCACAGTCTTTGTTATAATGACCCGGCCGAGGATCGAACCTCCCAGTCTCAGGGCAGACACTCAAACCACAAGGCCACTGAGCAGTGGTTCAGGAGGTACATACCACTAGGGGGCAGCAGTGAGGAGACCACTAGGGGGCAGCAGTGAGGAGGTACAGACCACTAGGGGGCAGCAGTGAGGAGGTACAAAACACTAGGGGGCAGCAGTGAGGAGACCACTAGGGGGCAGCAGTGAGGAGGTACAGACCACTAGGGGGCAGCAGTGAGGAGGTACAGACCACTAGGGGGCAGCAGTGATGAGGTACAGACCACTAGGATGCAGCAGTGAGGAGGTAGAGACCACTAGGGGGCAGCAGTGAGGAGGTAGAGACCACTAGGGGGCAGCAGTGTCCTTGAGCAAGACTGTGAACCCCTAACTGCTCCCGATGAGCAGGTTTGGTGGCAAGTAATATAGTGTTAAGGATAAGTCCTCCTAACACTATGGA
>NW_027637402.1:17500-50000 GCF_951216825.1 Electrona antarctica | reverse complement strand
TGACAAACGATTGACTGCCTCCGCTCGGCTGCCATAGCTTTCAGAATGACTCTGTGTGAAACCAGGGTTAGGCGAGTGTGGCTTTTGATTAGGTTTCACTACCTGTGTGACATGGATAAATCTGCCTGCTCTACAGTGCACCATGGCCTGACCTGGTTCACGCATGTACATGCGCACGCATTCATGCAGGCAGGCACGCCAGCACGCATGCACACACGTCACACACGCACGCACACACACACAAAATGTGCGACTGCCTCTGCTTTAAACCTGGGTGTTGCAGGTTATTTCAGACTTTTTTCAGTGTGTGATAAGACTCGCCTGTTGAGTGGAAAGCCGGACACGGTCCAACTTCTGGAGAGTATAGGGCTGCTCTTTAAATCCTCCTCCTGGCATGTGTCTGACAGCTACCCGGACATTTACAAGTTAACCCAACGTAGAATCGTGTGTCTGACAGCTACCCGGACATTTACAAGTTAACCCAACGTAGAATCGTGTGTCGGACAGGAACCCGGACATTTACAACCCAACGTAGAATCGTGTGTCTGACAGCAACCCGGACATTTACAAGTTAACCCATTTTGGGCGGGAACCCCTTTTGGTGTCAGCATTATGTTATGCTTTAGCTATTGAAAAATAGCAGATCTACAAGCTCGTAGCGCGCCACTGCTATTTTTGAAAAATCGAAGAACGACTGACATAGAAACATAGCTTTTTCAGAAAACTGTCAGGATGTAGAAGACATTTTTAGAATCTGATCTCAGGTCAAAATGGGTTAAATGCTATAGTAGCAATAGCGGCAATGCTAGCGAGCTAAGGCCACGTCCATCCGTTCTCCAGCAACGCCCAATATTCCAATTGCGATGCATCGCGAAATCTGAAATGAGCTCCAGAGAGCGTAAAATCGTACGCTCTCAAGAGTTACATTTTTGTTAAAGTCTTTACAATTAGAGAATGCATAAGAATTGTTTTACTTTTGATCAACGTTTACCTGTTGTCTCTCTTAACCCATTTTGACCTGAGATCAGATTCTAAAAATGTGACCAGATTTGACCGAGGGGCTGCCATTGGATTTTTTTGAATTTCCGTTTTTTCATGTCATGTGAAAGCAGGGAATCATAGCTTCAAATTGACATATTGGTTGTTCAGTTTGACCCACCAGGTTTGGAGATATGGCTTATAGAAAAATGTCTTGCAGGAGTAGTGGAAAAAAGACCAAGCAGAGAAAATGGACTTCTAAGCTTTAGTTCAGTGATCTGTGACTTTAGGGGGCGCTGTTTTCCCTTCATTTCTCCATTAGTCAACCAGCAGTGTTGCCATGTCTGCTTATTATAATTAGTTGGCCTTGTTTCTAAAGAAAAATAATGCATAGGCCTACTGTACCAATTTTATAATAATTTATAACCTGTTAATAAAAATGTATTTGACAAAAATAAAGTGTAGTTGATTATTTGGGCTTGTTTTTAAAGTGTAGTTGATTATGGAGAGTTGGTAACCAAGTGGACCCTTATTAGATCTTTAACTATCAAGTGTAAAAAGAAACCTTAAAAAGGTCCATTTTGTTTCATTTTACACTCTCAAGATATACATAATTGTTAAACATCTGCATTACTTAATTTACAATAAGTCTACACAATTAGAGAATGTTGTTATCTTGATCGTTTGCCTGTTATCTCTCCTTTTTAAAATAGGCTACTGTATTTATTTGGCCTTTTGTAGTATGAAAAAGGGAAAATAACAGTGGCAGATAAATTAGGCCTATGTAAATGTTCCAGATGAGTACAAATAAAAGAGCTATATGAATGCAATAAATAAAAAAATAAAAAAACAGTAACCAACAGACAACAGGACAGTTTGCTCTCAAACCCTCCCAGCACAAATTGTGCCCTCTTGGCTCTTCTCTTAATTCCTCTGTTTCATTAGCCTGTTATTATTATTATTTGTCTGCAGACCCCCATCTGAAAATAATTTATGCCAGACACAAGATTTGTGTTGTTTGTATGCATGTAGATCCGCTATTTTCGCTTATTTTGGGCTTGTTTTCATATACCGGGTTGCTTATTTCTCTCGCAGAAACTGGCAACCCCACAATGATAGCCGTTAGCTACATTTAGCTAATATATTGATATCAATCCTGTAAGCTAAAACAAGTACATTATCGCGCTATATTACATATCGATGCGATCTGCGTTATTATGACCTTAATTTTCATGGCAGGTACATTCCAAAGCAACTAATAATAACCACGTTATGGTGACATAATGTTACAATGTTTACAATACATTCATTCGAGTCTTCTTCTTCTGCTATTGGAAATAGGAAGCCATTTCCGCATTTTCCATTGTTGTGGTCAACAGTGCCCCCAGCTGGAACATTAGCATGAATTAGCTTTAGGCGGACCAAAATAAACACACTTTTTACAAAATATCGTTGTTAATACTTATTTCTGTGCTATTTCTGTTAGCCAGTTAGTAAAAGACTAGTATTATCTTCCAAAACGATTGTGTACAAAAAGGCGGATTTTAGCGGAATTTGCATACTATAGCAGGGAAGCCGTATGTCTAGTTAGCATTGGTTAACCCAATGGTTATAACATTAGACATAGTGACATGTTTAAGCATTTATTTCATATTTATATGTCGATATCAGCTCTGACATTTATTACAGACCTGCTCTAACATGACATGAATAATAATATAGCTTCAGATTATTTTAGACAGAAAAATAAAAAAGGACAAAGAAAATAGTCTTTCAGCTGTCCTCAACAATTGCCACCCCCGCGATGGCAGGCTCTATATCGCGTGTGGTCACAAATGTCTTCTACATCCTGACAGTTTTCTGAAAAAGCTATGTTTCTATGTCAGTCGTTCTTCGATTTTTCAAAAATAGCAGACCTACAACAATCAATAGCTAAAGCATAACATAATGCTAACACCAAACGGGGTTCCCGCCCAGAATGGGCTAATGGGACGACATCAAAACAGAATCGTTTTCGCTTTGGGTCCGCGAGGCTAAATCTCATCAAATGGTGGTTCTGTGGCTCAAATGCCAAATAAATAATGGGCCTTGATGTGAAAAAGGTTGAACACCACTGGTCTAAAGCATCAAATGTGTTAATGGAGTGAGTCCGGGTAGCTCAGTCGGTAGAGCACTCGCCTTTGAACCACAAGGTCATGGGTTCGATCCCGGGAATCGCCAACTCAGCAGTCGGCACATGAGGAGCATGGCTTGTATGTTACAGATGTCTGTTCACTGAAGGTATTCTCTCTCTCTCTCTCTCTCTCTCTCTCTCTCTCTCTCTCTCTCTCTCTCTCTCTCTCTCTCTCTCTCTCTCTCTCTCCAGACAAGTGTGATGAAGGTCTGGTGTCTCCTCTTCCTCACACATCGTTCAGCAGCTCCTCTGTGTTCACCAGCGGCTATGCTCCGGGATACGCCAAGCTCAACAGGAGAGGAGGTAAGCACGCACGCGCGCGCGCACGCACGCACGCGCGCACGCACGCACGCACGCACGCACGCACGCACGCACGCACGCACACACTACGCTCCTGGATACGTCAAGCTCAAGAGGAGAGGAGGTACACACACTGATATACTGTACGTGGCAGGTTACAACTAACGCAAGTTACGAATGTAACTATGGTTATGTGAATTCCTGGATGACTGCCAGTAGGCAGTAAACAATAGTGAATATACCTCTCGCGCTCCGCGTAGGTCGAGTCTTAATATAAACAAAGTCATGTGACGTGTAGGCTGACCGTGCGTCCCGGTAGGCTATATAAGCACGTGACAGCCCACACCCGGCCTCTTAAGAATCTTCTCGCCCTGAAAGATTCCGAGTGACCGTTATTACTGGCAGTCATCCAGGAATTCACATAACCATAGTTACATTCGTAACTTGCGTTATGTTTCATTCCTTACTGACTGCCAGTAGGCAGTAAACAATAGTGGATGACTCATACCAGAAGTGTCACGAGGAATCGAACCAACCTACTAAACTGCCGTAGCAGCCAGTGGCAGGATCGCTGACGTCAGTGAGGATCCAGAGGCCACATCAAGGCGATAGAACCTCAAGAACGTGCAAGGGGCTGTCCAAGACGCCGCCGCACAGACGTCCGCCAGTGACACCCCTCTCATCGCCGCCCAGGACGTGGCACGCCCCTGGTAGAATGGCAGATGACCTCGGAGGGGGCAGGTTTACCAGATGCTTCATAAGCCTTCTTAATCGCATCCACTGCCCAGTGGGATAGCCGCTGTTTAGACAGCGCGCCTCCTCTATTCTTTCCGCCGTAGCACACAAACAGTTGCTCTGACCGTCGAATATCCTGTGTTGCCTGAATGTACAGTTGCAACGCACGGACTGGACACAGTAAGTGGGCCCTTTCCTCCACCTCGGATGTAAACGGGGGAGGATGGAATGCCGCCAACTCTATGGCCTGGTTAACATAATCAGGGGGCAGAACCTTAGGCATGAATGACCCATTCGGCCAAAGTGTGACCCCAGTGCCCCTAGCCTTCCACCGAAGGCCTGTGGGGCTAATAGAAAGTGCGTGGAGCTCACTCACACGCTTAGCTGTCGTAACTGCCAACAGAAAGGCAGTCTTAATCGATAACGAGCTCAAGGACGACCCAGCCATAGGCTCAAAGGGCGCCCTGCTCAATGCCTGCAGGACCAGAGGCAGGTCCCAAGCTGCAGTACGCCTCACCCTAGGGGGGCGTAACCTCTTGGCACCGCGCAGAAACTGTGTCACCCAGTAATGCGCACCAACTGACCTGCCATCAATATGGCTATGATTGATGGATATAGCGGACGTGTGCAACTTCAAGGTGGAGGCTGCACGGCCGGCATCCAGTAGACACTGTAAATAATGTAGTACGTGTTGTATAGGGCAAGAGACTGGGTCCAGACCCCTGTCGCTGCACCATAATGAGAAAGCAGCCCAGCAATTCGAGTACACCAACCTTGTGGAAGGGGCCCTTGCATTCCGCAAGGTCTCACATATTGAGGGGCCTAGCCCACTCAAGAGTGATTGATCCCTTTCAGTGGCCATACCCAAAGCTGAAGGAGGCTCGGCGATGGGTGCCACACCTTCCCGTCCAGCTGGGACAGGAGGTCTATCCTCACTGGAAGCTGCCATGGATCCCCGTCCAACAGACTGAGGAGCGTTGAATACCATATTCTCGAGGGCCACCTGGGGGCCACCAAGAGAACTCTGTGATCTGACGATCTCACCCTGTGAAGCACAGGCAACAACAGGGGGATCGGGGGAAATGCATAAAGGAGCGCTCTCGGCCAAGCGTTGGTGAGAGCGTCCATCCCGAGTGGGGCACTGGTCTCTGCCAGGCTGAACCACTGAGGACAATGAGTCGTGCCCTTTGAGGCGAATAGATCTACGTAGGCTACCCCGTGCCGATCCCAAATCAACTGTACCACCTGGGGGTGCAATCTCCACTCCCCAGGGGGCAGTCTCTGACGAGACAGATAATCTGCCACAGAGTTTAATCTGCCTGGCAGGTGCATAGCCCTCATCGAGGAAAGTAGAGGATAAGCCCACGTCCACAGGCGATGGGCTTCCCTCAGGGACTCCAGAGACCTGGTCCCTCCCTGATGGTTGACATGAAACACCCCTGAGGTGCTGTCTGTCCGAATGAGCACGTGCTTCCCCCTGAGAAAGGGCAAGAAGTGCTTCAGCGCCAGGGAAACAGTCCGGAGTTCTAGCACATTGATATGGCGTCCTCTCCATCGAGAGCGCCATACCCCCTGGACTGACCTCCTCTGCCATACCGCGCCCCAACCTTGAGGCGAGGCATCTGTTGTCACCACCTCTCGTCTCGCCGGGACCAAGCCGAGAGGGACTCCACTCAGCAGGAATGCATTGTCCCGCCAGCGGCGGAGATAACCAAGGCACCTGCGAGTGACTCTGACCTTGACCCCCCTGTGTAGACAGGGGTCCATGTGAAGGCCATTGAACCACCTCTGTAATGGGCGTAGATGTAGCAGCCCCAGAGGAGTGATTGCTGAGACTGCAGTCAGCATGCCGAGCAGTCTGAGCCATGTTAGGACGGTCAACCTCGCCCCAGGCGGAAAGACCGCAGGAGGTTCTGAATTCTCCCCACCCTCTGTGCAGTCGGTCGTGCCTGCATCGATACCGAAGCTAGGGACATGCCGAGGAAGGTGGTCTGTTGCGTTGGGAGCAACGAGCTCTTTTCGAGGTTTACGGTCATGCCCAGTGCCTCGATGTGAGCGAGGACTCTGGACGTCACCTGTTCCGCCTCCCTGAACGAGGGGGCGCAATGAGCCAATCGTCTAGGTAGGGAAGTATCTTCACTCCCGACAGGCATAGCGACGTTAAGGCTGCCCTCATACACCTTGTGAAGATGTGGGGAGCCAGAGACAGGCCGAACGGCAAAACTGGTAGACTTTGCCCTGAAAGGCAAAGCGGAGGTACTTTCTGTGCTCTGGATGTATAGGCACATGAAAGCAGGCATCTTTGAGGTCTATTGTGGTGAACCACTCCCCCTGTGTGATAGCCTGTAAGACGTCGACTGTGTGAAACATCCGAAACGGAAGGACCTTGAGGTACCTTTAACCCTCTTAGGTCTAGTATAGGCCTGAGAGACCCTTCTTTCCTTGGGATCAGAAAGTAGGTGGAGTAGAACCCTTCGTTCTGTGAACGTGGGTGAACCGTTGTTATTGCTCGTTTGTCCAAGAGCTTGGCCACCTCTTGAGACAAACACTGGGCCTTCACGGGGTCTGTGACTGAAGTCACCCTGACCCGTGAAGGTGGTGGGGGTCGGCGGCGGAACTGCAGCCTGTAACCTTGGGACATTGTCTCAAGCCAGTTGTATAGCCAGGCAATACCAGCGAGAACTGTACGATCACAGAACGCGTCAGTAACCTCCAGCAAACAGAGTAGCTAACCGGTCAGGCTAAGATGGCCTGCTGTTAGCTTAATGTCAATTTGACACTTAACTGGGCAATCCCTGCGAGAGCTGTGCAGCCACAGAATGCGTGGGAACCTCCAGTAACTTTCTTTTTTTAAGTTATTTTGATTGATAAATTAATTAATTAGATCAATCAAACAAGAATGTCAGATATTTAACTAGGCAATCCCAGCGAGGACTGTGCAGGCACAGACCATGTGGGAACCTCCAGTAATCTGAATTTGTTTTAAACAAATTAAGTTATTTAGATTAACTAATTAATTAGATTAATCATCAAACAAAAATGTCAATCAGATATTTAACTAGGCAATCCCAGCGAGGACTGTGCAGGCACAGACCATGTGGGAACCTCCAGTAATCTGAACAATGCACTGGTCTACAGGAGGCATGCGAACCAGTCCATGCACTTCTGCCTTATCCATGGAGGCCAGGGTCCTTGCATCCTTGCCTCGGTGGGCAGATGCACCCGGCTCAGCCCAGCACTCCTTCAGCTGACTTAGGTAGTGAGGCGAGGGTGGGACAGCAAAGGGTGGGACAGCAAAGGGTGGTTTTAGCGGCGGCAGCCCGTTTGAAGAACGGGTTACTCGCCCCACGAGCAGCTGACAGGTCATCCAGCTCAATCTTAGCCAGGGCAGCACGCAGCGTTGAACGCAATGTGCAGGGCCCGATCACCAGCTCAGTGCTTCCCGAGCTTCTGCGGGAAGTCTCTGAGCCATTCTCAGCCTGCACACTATGCACCTGAAACCCCCGTTCGGGGGAGGGCCCCCCCTGGGGATATCATCCTCGTCATGGAACATAGAGTCTGAAGCTCTAGTTGACATGGCGTCATCATCATCATAACCGTAATCTAATTCTAGATCATCATCGCCCTCCGGCTCCTGGACCGCCTGTGGCGGAGGAGGCGGTGGCTGCTGGACCGCCTGTGGCGGGGGAGGAGGTGGCCGTACTATTGCCTTAAGGCGCTCTATTTCAGCCCTCAAATCGTCCATTTCATGGCGATATGGAGCAGTCGTGACAGCCGCCGTTGAACTCTTCCGGGCCAGGTGACCGCGCTCGGCGCGAGACCCGCGTTTTGAGCTTCACCCTCCCACCAGAAGGGACCCCAGCGGGGACCCCAGAAGGTGGGAGGTTTCCTTTGAACCGGAGGTTCTCCACCTCACGCAGCCTAGCCTCTCTCACAGAGAGTGGTAGAGTGCCACAGTTCATACATGGGTCAATCAGGGCTTCCCTGAGATGACCGACACCCAAGCATGTCGGACACAAGTCATAACAGAGTAGCTAACCGGTCAGGCTAAGATGGCCTGCTGTTAGCTTAATGTCAATTTGACACTTAACTGGGCAATCCCCGCGAGAGCTGTGCAACCACAGAATGCGTGGGAACCTCCAGTAACCAAAGGGTTTTTTTTTTTTTTTTTTTAGATTGATTAATTAATTAAATTAATCAAACCAAAAATGTCAATCAGATATTTAACTAGGCAATCCCAGCGAGGACTGTGCAGGCACAGACCATGTGGGAACCTCTAGTAATCTGAATTGTCTTTAAACAATTTAAGTTATTTAGATTAACTAATTAATTAGATTAATCATCAAACAAAAATGTCAATCAGATATTCAACCAGGCAATCCCAGCGAGGACTGTGCAGGCACAGACCGCGTGGGAACCTCCAGTAATCTGAATTTTTTAAACAATTCAGTTATTTAGATGAATTAATTGATTAGATTAATCATCAAACAACAAATGTCAATCAGATATTCAACTAGGCAATCGCAGCGAGGACTGTGCAGGCACAGACCGCGTGGGAACCTCCAGTAATCTGAATTTTTTAAACAATTCAGTTATTTAGATGAATTAATTGATTAGATTAATCATCAAACAACAAATGTCAATCAGATATTCAACTAGGCAATCGCAGCGAGGACTGTGCAGGCACAGACCGCGTGGGAACCTCCAGTAATCTGAATTTTTTAAACAATTCAGTTATTTAGATGAATTAATTGATTAGATTAATCATCAAACAACAAATGTCAATCAGATATTCAACTAGGCAATCGCAGCGAGGACTGTGCAGGCACAGACCGCGTGGGAACCTCCAGTAATCTGAATTTTTTTAAACAATTCAGTTATTTAGATGAATTAATTGATTAGATTAATCATCAAACAACAAATGTCCATCAGATATCTAACTAGGCAATCCCAGCGAGGACTGTGCAGGCACAGACCGCGTGGGAACCTCCAGTAATCTGAATCTAATTATATATTCTTAATCAAATTAAGAATTAATAATATTAGTTTAATTATCAAAAAACAATATAACTAGGTAAATTAGGCGAGTGCTGTGGGAAACCGGCAGCACGCGGCCAACACCCAGTGTGTGGAGGAAGCCCTTTAACAACAATACAAGAGAGTGTTTGTTTGTAGCTAGGGATCCTCAAGACAAACAAAGAGAAATGGTGATAATTTTGACAACCACAGCCTTGAGAGGACAACAATTTGCGCTCTCGGCAATAGCCACAGGCAGGATGTCAACACCACGACACATATAGTGTCTTAACAACTCTTTGGACCTGCAATACAGAACTGATGTACAGATTCTAGGAGCTACACTTACCTACGATACTCACGTCAGGTAGCGAGAAGAAAAAAGAGGCCGGGTGTGGGCTGTCACGTGCTTATATAGCCTACCGGGACGCACGGTCAGCCTACACGTCACATGACTTTGTTTATATTAAGACTCGACCTACGCGGAGCGCGAGAGGTATATTCACTATTGTTTACTGCCTACTGGCAGTCAGTAAGGAATGAAACATAACCCGTGGCAGGTTACAACTAACCCGTGGCAGGTTACAACTAACCCGTGGCAGGTTACAACTAACCCCCTGGCAGGTTACAACTAACCCGTGGCAGGTTACAACTAACCCGTGGCAGGATACAACTAACCTGTGGCAGGTTACAACTAACCCGTGGCAGGATACAACTAACCTGTGGCAGGTTACAACTAACCCGTGGCAGGATACAACTAACCTGTGGCAGGTTACAACTAACCCGTGGCAGGTTACAACTAACCCGTGGCAGGTTACAACTAACCCGTGGCAGGTTACAACTAACCCGTGGCAGGTTACAACTAACCCGTGGCAGGTTACAACTAACCTGTGGCAGGTTACAACTAACCCGTGGCAGGTTACAACTAACCTGTGGCAGGTTACAACTAACCCGTGGCAGGTTACAACTAACCCGTGGCAGGTTACAACTAACCCGTGGCAGGTTACAACTAACCCGTGGCAGGTTACAACTAACCCGTGGCAGGTTACAACTAACCCGTGGCAGGTTACAACTAACCCGTGGCAGGTTACAACTAACCTGTGGCAGGTTACAACTAACCCGTGGCAGGATACAACTAACCCGTGGCAGGTTACAACTAACCCGTGGCAGGATACAACTAACCTGTGGCAGGTTACAACTAACCCGTGGCAGGTTACAACTAACCCGTGGCAGGTTACAACTAACCTGTGGCAGGTTACAACTAACCCGTGGCAGGTTACAACTAACCCGTGGCAGGTTACAACTAACCCGTGGCAGGTTACAACTAACCTGTGGCAGGTTACAACTAACCCGTGGCAGGTTACAACTAACCTGTGGCAGGTTACAACTAACCTGTGGCAGGTTACAACTAACCCATGGCAGGTTACAACTAACCTGTGGCAGGTTACAACTAACCTGTGGCAGGTTACAACTAACCTGTGGCAGGTTACAACTAACCCGTGGCAGGTTACAACTAACCTGTGGCAGGTTACAACTAACCCGTGGCAGGATACAACTAACCTGTGCAGGCTTCCTGTGAGGTTTAGGCTTTGGGTTTAGGGTAAGGGTGTCGGACTCATGACTGTAGGACTGTTACTACGTCGAACCAAACACATGCATGCACCCCATATTCATATTCAGAGACCAACAAATGTATTCCCCCCCCTCTCTCTCTCTCTCTCTCTCTCTCTCTCTCTCTGAGTTTATCTCTCCTCTCAACCCCTCTTATCTTGGGGCTTCCAGAAGTGTGGAATCATTTCTACATCAGTACACAGCGAGCAGATACAGAACATCTGTGTTTGTTCACTTAATAATTCACACGCAGAATGTCTCAGTGAAGCCACAGTGCGACTGAAGGAGGAGAGATATGATGTTATGACCGCTGTAAACAACCCGGAGAGAGCCAGACACATCAGAGGACGTTACATCCTTGACTAGTCAACAAGACTTACATTTTATTTTATTAGAAGAAGCCTATACTCAAAGTACAATGGGGGCGTCAGCGGCTCAGGGGAAGAGTAGGCGGTGGAATGGACCGTATGGTGAAAACCGTGAGGTTCCCAGTTCGATCCCCGTGGGCTCCCCCAGAGTCAGTGTTAAAGTGTCCTTGAGCAAGACTCTGAACCCCCTAATTGCTCCTGATGTGCAGGTTGGTGCCTTGCATGGTTCCATGGTGTGTGACTGTGAATGGCATCTTTCTTTCTAATCCAGTTAACCCTAACACTAAACATATTTTTTGAGTGGTGGAAACAACCACTCCAACAACCAGCTTTGTCTGTATCTATGTTTGTGTACCTGTGTACGTGTCCGTGCACAGGTGAGCATGGTTACTATGGACACTGACATTACGTCAGACCACAGCTGATCAGGCTATATAAGACCTTGCACCACTCAGTTCACACGGGTGTGATTTTTGTTACACCATCACTAAACACGGGTAGGTAACCAATGTAAAATATTCCATAAAAAATATTTTTAATCAAAATATATTGAAGTACAGCAATACATGACAACTTGAGGTACTCTTCTTTAATATTCCATCATGACTGTCCAATATTCGAATGGCTGTCACAGGCGGGCAAAATCTGTGAAAAACGTGCATATTTTTTAAATATTCCTTATGTGAGAATGGTCCAGTGAAAAAAAAAAAGAAAAGTCCATTGTGTGTGAATGGGATTTTTTCTCCATCACACTGTCACTAAACACGGTGAAATCCACCCGAAAACCTGCCTGTAGAAAAAAACAGGGATGTGGGCAGGGAAACAAACCTATACCTTCTATGAGCAGCATGAAGGTACTGAAAGACCCTCCCACCTCAGACATCAGCAACATTACGTAAATTACTAAAATATATAATTGTCCGGGTGAAAATCACCCGTGTTTAACCCCTTTGGGGGGGGGGAACCCATTTTGGTGTTAGCATTATGTTATGCTTTAGCTATTGAAAAATAGCAGATCTACAAGCTCACATGTTTTTTTTTACATATATATATATATACGGTTTTTGAAGCCGTACAGTACAAGTGTGCATGTGGTGACTCGAGAAGAGAGCAGAGAATACACAGGTGAGAGGAGAGGTCGATGGGAAATTGGCAGGTGAGGGAAAAAGTGCTCTTAACACATGGAGGTCCCACGAGGGGCGAGAGAGGTGATCGTTGATGGAGAGAGAGAGAGAGAGAGAGAGAGAGAGAGAGAGAGAGAGAGAGAGAGAGAGAGAGAGAGGGAGAGAGAGAGAGAGGTGAGCGTTGATGGAACGAGAGAGAGAGAGGGGGAGAGAGGGGGAGAGGGAGAGAGAGAGAGGGGGGGGGACTGTCACAGGCAGATGTTGAGGGTTGATAGGATGAGAAGGTGGAGGTGGGGTGGATGAGAACTCCACATGTCATACAAAGATCAGGACGAATAATATATATAATGAAAAGAAAACAGATGGGGTGGCATGAAACAATACTCAAATGTTTTAACAAAAGATCAAATTACTTTTAGGACAACTTTAGTTTTTTTCAACCAAGGCTCATGTTTTAGGATGTTATTAGAGAAAGTAAAAGGTGAGTGTATTTATTTTTTCATTTGCTGCTTTCTTTCGTTTTAGGGATTTTAGCTGTTTTTGACAGGGGGGCGGGGGCATTCGAGCATGGGGCTAAATATGTATTTCTTTACAAAATGTTATAGCGATTTATTTTTTTATTCTTTACTAGTCCTACTAGACCCCAATAAATTACATTTGGCCACAAAAGATCACGGGATCTACTGATTGTGTCAAACTGGCATATTGAGCCTATGACACACAGTGTGGCTTCCCCCCAGTAGGCTACCTTCACATTCAGTAGATCCTGTAATCTTCTGTGGCCAGATGTAATTTATTGGGGTCTAGTAGGACTATAGTAAATAATAAAAAAAGAAATCGCTATAACATTTTGTAAAGAAATACATATTTAGCCCCATGCTCGAATTCCCCCGCCCCACTGTCAAAAACAGCTAAACTCCCTAAAAATAAAAAAAATAAAAAAATAATAACAACCTAAACTATGAGCCTTGGTTGAAAAAAACTAAAGTTGCCCTTTAAGTAAAAGTATCAATATTGCAGTGTAGAACTGGTCCATTAGAAGTAAAAGTACGGAATTCAAAATGTTCTTGAGTAGTACAAACGTATTGGCAAAAAAAATGTAGTTAAAGTACCAAAAGTATGCAGAATGTCTCATTTCGGGTTTTGAAATGTATATAACAATCTTTTCTTTTTTTTAATGTTTTTTTTGTTGTGGCTTTCACTATTTTTTAATAGCCAAAGCATAAAATAAAGGTTAAAGTGGTTACTAATCTAAAATGACACTGAGGCTTTTCCCGGTTTAAACTCATTTACCGCCAACAGCACCATCTGGTGGTGGCTCAGGTCACCATTTAATATAGGTAAAGGATCTTATTCTGAAAGCCGTTTCACTCGGAAACTGCGAGTCAGGAAGTGAAAATCCGCTATGTCCCGCGATTGTCATTTAATAAACCCAACACACATTTTGGAAACGGATTCTCTGAATCATCATATCGTTTATAGAAATGAGGCGCAAATCAAGCTTGTTTTGACCCAAAATGAAGATTCCGAGATATTACGATTCTAAAAACTGTCCCCTTAGACAGCATAAGCCAGCGGGATTTTAATTAACGTTTTTTTTACCACACCGGAACCGGAGTGTTATGAGCGTGTACAGGACACAGTTGTGAACCGTAATCAATTGATATAAAAATATGCGTCCGGAGCGGAGGCGATCTCGGCGCAGAGGGCGTTTGGACAGGAGGCGTCAATAGGCGATCTAGGCGCCGAATGAGTCAATGGTATGTTGATCAAATTACTGGTGTCATGGTCATCATGTTTCTCCTGGAGGGTATATACCCCATAATGTGATTGTCATTGATTGTCGATGAGTTGTATTGACAGGACATGGCTTGACGTGAATGTTGATGAGTTGTATTGACAGGACATGGCTTGACGTGAATGTTGATGAGTTGTATTGACAGGACATGGCTTGACGTGACGTGAGTGTCATCACCACAAAGTGCTTCTGGAAAAAAAATCCTCGGGGGGGATTTATTTAGGACAGGTTTCACATCACAGGAGATGGAAACATGATTTAAATCAATACATCCCCAGTGGTAATACATCAAACGTGTCGAAATAAAATACTTAAAGGACCACTTCGCCACTATTCAACCTAGTCTGTGTGTTTTTAATCATTAGCATATATGCTAAAATGCGCCCGTTTATTATGATTGGTGTTCTGTAGCTCCGTGGGCGCACTTCCAAAGCTGTCCACCATGTACGTATTTGTCCAAAAATGACGTAGGTGGTGGACACTCGGTAGGCTGTCAGAAACTACAGAGACAATGGACAGGTAGGCTTGCCGTAGCTAGCCTAGCAGCGAAGGACACCCCCGCCTACACAACAACAAACGAAAACAACGAGTCAGTATAGCTGCTCCAGGGGAGTTTTTGGACGAGATTATTATTATTTTTTACATATTGGCAGAATCTGCGTTAGGGTCGTTATATGAACCAGACATATACGGAGGAAGAAATGCAGTGACGGGGACAAGAGCAGCGTGTCCCCGTCACTGTGAATGTGTGGACTGTTGCCTGCTGGAGCGACCTAGCTAGTAGCTATCCCTGGTCCAGTGCGTCGCCCATGCAAACCTTTCTGCCCAGGAAAAGTTTTTTTCTGCCCAGATAGTGTTGACTGTGTGTGTTACTGGGAACATGCGTTCAGGATGCCTAAATAAACTGGAAGTTGCAACCGAAGCCCGATGGACCAAGAGGGACATTCAGATTGAGGTAAGTGTTCAATGTATTTACAGCTTATTTGTGTATATGTGTGTCGCCACACCGTATTGTTTACATAAGTGTCAGAGGCTAGGCACGGCTTCAGCCTACAACTTTTCGGTCCAAACAACATCTATTCATTCATTCAATTCAAAACTGTATGGCATGCCATCTGAAGCAATGCATTTGCCATGGGCACGTATGTTTCAGGGCTAGCAATGTAAACATTCAAGTGTTATACCTGTGTCCACTGTCCATTCACTTAGGTCAGCCCAGATGGGTACAGAAGGCTGATGAAGCTGAAGATGTCTTTGATGGACTGATGGTGAGCCATACATACTCAACTCAAACTTTATACATAAAGCACATTACTGTATTTGCTGTATTTTGTTTGACCCCCTAGAAAACTAGATGACACGTCTCAAGGGAATATCATTTTCAATAAAGGTTCACATATTTATATATGCTTTTACAAAGATCAGTGGTCAACCAAAGTCCTGTAAAATGTAGTAAATATACTGCCATTTATACTATACTGTGTCACAGACAGTTTCCACACTGTAGTATTGAATTGTATCTGTAAATCACACTGACAGTGAATTGACTTTTAACCTTTTGTAATATCTCAAAAAGATCATTACTGCATCAAAAGTAATCAACAAACTATACTATAAAACTGATAACATTGTACAAAACATTACACAAGCAAAGTGCCTTGCACTGATTAATAATAATACAACTATTTGTATAGCACCTTTCATGACATGCAATGCAGCTCAAAGTGCTTTACAGAGCAATGGTGAAAAAAAAGAAACGCAAGGCATAAAACATTGAAATGGCAGTAATGCAATAGTGAGGACATGAATAAATCTAAAGTGTATAAGTAGGTCTTGAGCTGTGCTTTAAAAATGTCTAGAGGCTGCCTGTCAAAAGGTACAGTGGGAGTTTGTGCCACGCCGTCGGCCCGTAGAAGCTGAAAACTGCTTCACTGTTTTTTTGTTAGGCACATCGAGCAAGCCAGCTGTGAGGACCTGAGGGAGTGGTTTGGGACATATCTAGGGATATATGTAGGTCGGAAGGTCACAGATGCGAGACCATTGAGAGCTTTATAAACAAGTAAAATAATTGTAAAATGAATCCTACAAACAACCGGAAGCCAATGCCGTGACACTCTTAGTTTTAGTTAAAACTCTGGCTGCCGGCCTGCCGCAAGTTGTAATCTGTCATCGAAGAACCACTGGCATAGAAACTTTTTCAGAAAACTGTCAGGATGTAGAAGACATTTTTAGAATCTGATCTCAGGTCAAAATGGATTAATATATACTGAACAGTGACAGGACGCCTAACTATCGCTATACTGCCCCCTAGTGGCGGATGAGCTAGTAGATCTGAGAGGTTTGATTTGATTTATTTATTAGATCCCCATTAGCTTGCTGTGAGACACAGCAGCTATTCTTCCTGGGGTCTTAAAACATATCATTACATTATTTATTTTATATTATTACATACATTTACATACAACATTCATCCAACACACAATACAACACAAAACTCATGATCCGTCTACTACATTGATAGCCAGTTATTAATTCATTGGAGAGCTCATCTTTGTTTGTAACTACCATATCACCACATAATTTCGTAATCTTCTTGCTGAAATAATCACCTAGGTAATTAGCAATGTCTAATGGCTTAGTGAAAAACGTGCCTTCTGCTTCCAGATATGAGGGTGTTTGATTTACTTTCCTTCCCGTCAATTCATTGAGTGTGTTCCATATTTTTCTACTGTCTAAATTAGCATTCACAATTCTGTTTTTAAAATAAATCCTTTTTTTGGTTTTGTTCAATTTTTTTACAAAGTTTCTTAATTTCCTATATATCTTCCATTGAAATACATCATTTGAATTGATTGATTCTGCCTTAGCATTATTTCTTTGAGCCATATATTGTCTGAGTTCTTGGTCCAACCATGGAGATGTAACATTTCTTACAGTTCACTTTTTTACAGGAGCATGTTTATCAATAATTGGCATTAACAAGTTATTGAGAGCCTCCAATGCAGTGTTTGGATCATCTTCCTGTAGGACTGTTGACCAGTCAATTTCCTTTACCTCATCATAATAATTGTTTTCATTAAAATATCTAAACATCCTCTTTTGAATAATTTTCTGACCTGATTTTGGAACTTTAGTCTTCCTTCCAATTGCAACTATATGATCGGTACAACCTACAGGAATTGATACTGCTTTCGAGCACAGCTCAGCCACATTTGTAAAGATTAAATCAATACAAGTTGATGTTTTTGAACCATCTGCTTTGGAGCATATTCTTGTTGGTTTTGTAACAACTTGTGTCAGATTACAGGTATCTGCACATAAAAGCAATTTACCTCTGAGTGCACAGGACTTTATATCCCAGTTAATATTTATGTCACCCAGAAAATAAATCTCATAATCTAAATCACACACCCTGTCCAACATCTCACACATTTGATCAAGGTACATTACTGTTGCATCTGGTGGCCTATAACAACACCCAATAAGTATTGGTCGTAAATGAGGTAGTTGAACTTGTAACCAGATTACTTCCACTCCCAAAACAGTTAAATCATCCCTGACTCTTACTGGTATATGGTCTTGAACATAAATTGCGACTCCTCCACCATTTGCATTCCTATCTTTCCTATAGATATTGTACCCTTCTATCTTTACTAAATAACTGCTTATTGTTGGACCTAGACGTGTTTCTGAAATTGCCAAGATGTGTAAATTATGTTCCAAAATAATTTGTGAAATGTCCTGTACTTTGTTTCTTAAACTGCAAATATTAAAGTGAGCTATTTTTAATCCTTTTTTGGCAATGTGTAATTACTTTGAGTCATTAATATTCATAATTGTTTCTTTAATCAATGTCCCAAAGTAAAAAGTATGCATTGTGTTACTTAGAGCTATCACATAAACATAGAAGACAAATAAACACATATATACACACACAGACACACACACAAACACACACACTCCTATCAGGTGTGCTATACAAAAATGGCCGTAACCTTTTTTTCCCCGCAGTGTTTCCGGCAGAGCAGGCCTCTCATTCTGTGGACCTTAATGACCAAATTAATAGAGAACACGCAAATAAAAAGTACGGCATGACATTCACAGGTTAAACTCTATTCCTTGAGCTTTTGGGCCTGTGGCCCCCCGGGTAGCTCATGGAGAAGGAAGTCTGGAGCTTTCTGGTGGAGCTGTAGACCCCGAGACCCGACTACGGATACGCGGTTGAATATTGACCTTTTGACCTCTCCTCTCATTCCATCCCCATCTCTCCTCTCACCTCTCCTCGTCTCCTATAGTACCTTCCTTTGTCTTTTTTTCTCCTTTTTTTTTTCTTCCCTCATTCATTTCCTCTGACCTCACACCCCATTCTCTCTCTCGCACGCACGCACGCACGCACGCACGCACGCACGCACGCACGCACGCACGCACGCACGCACGCACACACGCACGCACGCACTCACGCACCCTACCCATCTGTTCAGTGACCTCAGAGCTCACCTGCCAGTGATCGTCATCCTGTCCTCTCTGTCACCTTTTCGTCTGTCACCACCTCTCCTTCATCACCTCTCTCTCTCTTTCTCGCTCTCTCTCTCTCTCTCTCTCTCTCTCTCTCTCTCTCTGGAGTGACCTCATTGGCCGCTGCAGTTCAGTGGAGCGACCTCATTGGCCGCTGCAGTTCATTGGAGCGACCAACACGTATCGACATGAAGTCGGAATGCGTCAGAGTTGTGGAAGGCTTAAGTGACTATACTGGCCAATCACAGCGCATCTTTCCCGGGACTTATCAATTGAATCCAAAGAAGCTTCATTGGCACGAGAAAAACAAACGCTTACATTGCCTCTGATTGGCCTATACCGAACGTCCGCTCTGTGACGCACGCGGAAACTTTCCCCTCTCTTGAGTGCAAACGGCCCAGAGCCCAAGGAGACGACTACCTTTCTATGTCTATGGATTCCCTCATCAGTTTTCCTGATCTTCATTTCACACACCCCTGTTTACTTATCACTGTCAATCAGAGCCTGGACATGGACGCACCTGCAGCCAGTCAGGCAATCAACAGAAGCTTTTAAATAGCCGACGCCCAAGCTGCCTGGTGAGGAGTTAGTGAGTCAGTTTGGACTAATGGAGGAGTGAGGAAGCAGGAATCACTCTGTTCATGAGGAGGCTGGTATGATGGATATCTCACAAGTGAGTACAAGATTTAACTCAAACCCTTGGACCCACTTGGATGTGCTCATGTGCGTGTATTGTGGCTCACCTGGTCTCGTTCTCCAGCGGATTCGACCGTTATCATACCATTAAATCGGCGAAATCATCCGTTCATCGAATGGGGCCAGTATGGCCAGACACGGCGCGCCTCCGTCAGGACATCAGTGACATTATCACCCGTCACAATCGGTGATAATGACATACTGAAACAGTGAGTATGCCAGTATGGCCATACTGGCCCCATTCGATGGTGATGATTTCGCCGATTTGATGGTATGATAACGGTCGAATGGGGTGCTTTCTCTCTCCCTCCCTCCTAGGCCGACTGAACTCCCAAACCACAAGGGAGAGCATACAGCACTCTCCCCCACCTGAATACATTAGTCACTATTGCTCTCTCTCTGCTCTGCCCACAGTATCTCACCTATTCTCCCCTGTGTGTGTGTGTGTGTGTGTGTGTGTGTGTGTGTGTGTGTGTGTGTGTGTGTGTGTGTGTGTGTGTGTGTGTGTGTGTGTGTGTGTGTGTGTGTGTGTGTGTGTGTGTGTGTCACTCCCTCGGGGGGGAACATATTCTCTGTGTAATTTTTTTGAGGTGTTTTTTTTATTGACGTTTCCAGTCTGGCTATCTGACAGGACCGACGTCTGAGTGGAATGACTTGGATCAGATATGGAATTATTGTTGTTTAGACGTGCGTGCGTGCGTGCGTGCGTGCGTGCGTGCGTGCGTGCGTGCGTGCGTGCGTGTCTCAGAATGCTTTGCAGCCTCGTCTCCAGGCCTTTCGTCACCTGCTTATCTGTCATTCTGTCGTTATTTGATTTCCTCTTTCTCTGGCCTCTCCTCTCCTCTCCTCTCCTCTCCTCTGCTTTTTCCTCATCTTCTCAAGGCCTCCCTACAACCCTCCACTCTCTCCTCTCCTCTCCTCTCCTCTCCTCTCCTCTCCTCTCCTCTCCTCTCCTCCGTTTTTTCCTCATCTTCTCACAGACTATGCATCAATCCTATCTCTCTGCAGCTCAGATCATTTTCTAATCTATCATCTGGGTAGTTCAGTCAACACAGATCTCTTGCCTTTCGTTTCGACCACGCGGTCATGGGGTTTGAACTCGTATTCTTGGATGATACTGACAACAAATCGCTCTGACCTACTTAGTCATGTACAGATATTAAATGTAAAGTTTTTGAATACAATATTGAGTACTAATCCTTTTGAAGCGACCTCATTGGCCGTGGCAGTTCAGTGGATCGACCTCATTGGCCGTGGCAGTTCATTGGATCGACCTCATTGGCCGTGGCAGTTCAGTGGAGCGACCTCATTGGCCGCTGCAGTTCATTGGAGCGACCAACATGTATCGACATGAAGTCTGACATGACGTCAGAGTTGCGGAAGGCTTGCTGCGTCGTTGCCACTCAAGTGACTATACTGGCCAATCACAGCGTGTCTTTTACGGGACTTTTGCCTCTGATTGGCCTACCCGACGTCCGCTCTGTGACGCACGCGGAAGCTTTCCCCTCTCTCGAGTACAGACGGCCCAGAACCGAAGGAGGCGTCTACCTTTCTATGTCTATGGAGATACACATGGCCCAGAGCCGAAAGAGGCGTGTGTCTATACCACAAATTGGTGTGTGTGTGTGTGTGTGTGCATGTGTGTTTTTCACTCCCTCGGGGGAACATGTTCTCGGTGTAATTTCTTTGAGGAGTTTTTTTATTGACGTTTCCAGTGATCCAGCTCTTCTGACATCACCCACGTCTGAGTGGAATGACTGTAATTGGATCAGATATGGAATTATTGTTGTTTGGATGTGAAGCCCCTGTGTGTGTGTGCTCTGTGCGGGTGCGCACAGAGCACCCGCTCTCACCCGCTCTCACTTATTTGCTCTTACCTTGCAACCCATTTCTGCCTCAACTGAACCACAGACATCATATCTGTTTTGTTTTGTTTATTTTCTTGGTCTGGGTAGTTCAGTCAACACAGATCTCTTGCCTTTCGTTTCGACCACGCGGTCATGGGGTTTGAACTCGTATTCTTGGATGATATCTGACAACAAATCGCTCTGATCTACTTAGTCATGTACAGATATTAAATGTAAAGTTTTTGAATACAATATAGAGTACTAATCCTTTTGAAGCAACCTCATTGGCCGCCGCAGTTCATTGGATCGACCTCATTGGCCGAGGCAGTTCATTGGATCGACCTCATTGGCCGCGGCAGTTCATTGGATCAACCTCATTGGCCGCTGCAGTTCATTGGATCGACCTCATTGGCCGAGGCAGTTAATTGGATCGACCTCATTGGCTGCTGCAGTTCAGTGGAGCGACCTCATTGGCCCCGGCAGTTCATTGGATCGACCTCATTGGCTGCTGCAGTTCAGTGGCGCGACCTCATTGGCCCCGGCAGTTCATTGGATCGGCCTCATTGGCCACTGCAGTTCATTGGATCGACCTCATTGGCCGCTGCAGTTCAGTGGAGCGACCAACATGTATCGACATGAAGTCGGAATGTGTCAGAGTTGCGGAAGGCTTGCTGCGTCGTCGTTGCCACTCAAGTGACTATACGGCCAATCACAGCGCGTCTTTTCCGGGACTTTTGCCTCTGATTGGCCTACCCAATGCCCGCTCTGTAACGCACGCAGAAGCTTTCCCCTCTCTCGAGTACAGACGGCCCAGAGCCGAAGGAGGCGTCTACCTTTCTGTGTCTATGGAAATACACACGGCCTAGAGCTGAAAAAGGCGTGTGTCAATACCACAAATTGGTGTGTGTGCGTGTGTGTGTGTGCATGTGTGTTTTTCACTCCCTCGGGGGAACATGTTCTCTGTGTAATTTATTTGAGGTGTTTTTTTATTGACATTTCCAGTGATCCAGCTCTTCCTATCTGACATCACCCACGTCTGAGTGGAATGACTGTAATTGGATCAGATATGGAATTATTGTTGTTTGGATGTGAGGCCCCTGTGTGTGTGTGTGCTCTGTGCGCGTGTGCGTGCGTGCATGTTTATGTTTCAGAATGCTTTGCAGCCTCAGCCGCCAACACCCACCCTGCTTATCTGTCATTCTCAATCTGTCGTTATTTGATTCCTTCTTTCTCTGGCTGTCCCTCTCCTCTTCTCTCCTTTCTTCTCATCTTCTCAAGGCCTCAATACAACCCTCCACTCTCTCCTGTCCTCTCCTCTCCTCTCCTCTCCTCTCCTTTTTTTCCTCATCTTCTCACAGACTATGCATCAATCCTATATCTCTGCAGCTCAGATCATTTTCTAATCTATCATTCACTTATTTGCTCTTACCTTGCAACCCATTTCTGCCTCAACTGAACCACAGACATCATGTTTTGTTTTATTTATTTTTTGGTCTGGGTAGTTCAGTCAACACAGATCTCTTCCCTTTCGTTTCGACCACGCGGTCATGGGGTTTGAACTCGTATTCTTGGCTGATACTGACAAACAAATCGCTCTGACCTACTTAGGCATGTACATATATTAAATGTAAGTACGTTTTTTAATACAATATTGCGTACTAATCCTGTCAAGTGATAAGAAGCGTCCTGCTCACTCCTCGTGCTTTGAAGGAAGCATGAGCTCGGTTCGGGGCTCTCCCCAGGTTGGCAGAGGGAGAGTAGCGCCCAGGACTGGATTAGTGTATGACGGAGGACAATTTCACGGTCAATTCAAATCTCCGCAATATGATTATATTGAAAAATATCACGATAAACGATAATAGCAATTATCGTCCCAACCCTAGTAATCTCACATTGCCAGACTGTTGCCTCTCACAACTCTCAAATAGTTCCGTCATACAGTCTGGAGAACGCAAGCTCTGATCATGCGCAAGCGATAAAGCGGAAGTGAAGCCTGCTCCCCACTTCCGTTTGGTCTTTCTAGTGGTGTTAATTTAAATCAAAATCATCTAAGCAAATACAGCTTGCTGCTTAGCAGAAATCGAAATAAAATAAATAAATGTAAATATATTTTTAAATATATTTTTGTGAACCAAAATGGCAGATTCCTTACTCAGATTTCGGGAGGTGTAGTTCCAGACTCTATGTCCAGTAGCATTCGGAGATTGTGGAATAGTTAGCGAGCCTACAACCCTAGTGGCTGGTGGTCTCCTCTGGACACTGATCGTTGTGTTGTTGTAATGGTCCTTCGAGCCGGATGGTCTCCAACACTGATAATTCTGTTGTTGTAATGGTCTATCGAGACGGATGGTCTCCAACACTGATAATTCTGTTGTTGTAATGGTCGTTTGAGCCGGATGGTCTCCTCAACACTGATAATTCTGTTGTTGTAATGGTCCTTTGAGACGAATGGTCTCCTCAACACTGATCATTCTGTTGTTGTAATGGTCCTTCGAGCCAGATGGTCTCCTCAACACTGATCATTGTGTTGTGTGACAGGTGCGGGCGGCTGGTCTCCTCTGGACACGGATCATTACCAGTGGCTCCAGGTGGATTTGGGCTCCAGGATGCAGGTGAGCGCCGTCGCGACGCAGGGCCGCTACAGCAGCTCTGACTGGACCACGCGGTACCGCCTCCTTCACAGCGACACAGGACGGAACTGGAAACCGTACTACCAGGACGGCAACATCTGGGTGAGTCAGACAACTGTGTGTGTGAGTGTGAGTGTGAGTGTGTGTGTGTGTGTGTGTGCGCGTGCGTGTGTGTGTGTGCACGCTCGCGCGTGTGTGGGCGTGCGTGCGAGCCCCATCCTGCTGTTTTGCAGAAGAGTTTTCATGCCATTAAACACAATGGGCATTTGACAGGACTTTACACTCGTTTGTATTACTTTAGTAAACACTAGACCTGTGCCCGTGACATCTAACTAAATAATCACCACATGCCACATTATATTTCTGACATCTGACTTCTACGGACCAGACAGCATGATTCTGTCATCTGACTTCTACGGACCAGACAGCATGATTCTGTCATCTGACGTCTACGGACCAGACAGCATGATTCTGTCCTCTGACGCCTACGGACCAGACAGCATGATTCTGTCATCTGACTTCTACAGACCAGACAGTATGATTCTGTCATCTGACGTCTACGGACCAGACAGCATGATTCTGTCATCTGACTTCTATACGGACCAGACAGCATGATTCTGTCATCTGACTTCTACGGACCAGACAGCATGATTCTGTCATCTGACTTCTACGGACCATCAGACTCGCAGACCACACGTGTGTTGTTTATCCGGACAGCAGAGCAGGCTTTCATCGTGATTTTACAAAATGAGTCGTCTTTTGGTGCATCATTAATACGTTGTGTGTGCTGAGCGTTGGTGTGTGGGAGGAGAACTCAGAATGTTACATTCTGTTCCACATTAATATGAATTGCCTAATTATAACATTTTATTTAAAAAAATAAAATCATGTCTGTCTGTTTAGAAGTTAGAATAATTAATATAATGGGGGGCATGTGGTGATTATTTAGTTAGATGTCAGAAATATAATGGGGCATGTGGTGGTTATTTAGTTAGATGTGGGGTGGAAACAAATGGAGCGTGTTGTTTTCCGAGCGCATGCAGCATTTTCACTTTTCAATCAACATGATAATTCGTGGGGCCAACGGGGTCTGCTAGCCGATTCCGATGATAAATATGGATCTTTTATACACTTGGAAGCAAACGTAAGCGGTTGTTTTTGTGCTGCTGCGCCATAATTGTCCTGCTCTTATTATTTATTGAACAGCGTTTTGCCTCCGCCACCATTACCCCCTGATTTATTGCTTTTAATATTTCTGCAAAAAAATATTCCAACGCACATTAAGACATTAAGGACCGGAACGCGTCTGTGTCACCTTAGCTTTTAAACCATCTTAAAGTATCTGTTGGAAAATAGCAGATATACTAGCTCATAGCACGGCACTCGGTGAGCTTGTAGATCTATTTTTGAAAAGTTGTGAAAATGTGTGCAATTCTTGGGATAATATATTATTTCACGGCGAACGTTTTTAACTCAGATGTTTGCCTGGAACAACATATTTTTTTAGATCGGGGGTCGGCAGCCAAATACATACTATCTAGAGTCGTTGACATGAACAAGTTTGAGAACCACTGATATAGAAAACATAAGGTTTTTTCAGAAAATTGTCAGGATTTAGAAGACGTTTGTAGCCCCATTTTGGGGCGGGAACCCCTTTTGCTATTGAAAAATAGCAGATCTACAAGCTCATAGTGGCGCACTACGAGCTTGTAGGTCTGCTATTTTTGAAAAATCGAAGAACCATGGAAACATAGCTTTTTCAGAAAACTGTCAGGATGTAGAAGACATTTTTACAATCTGATCTCAGGTCAAAATGGGTTAATCTCTCGGGTTGCGTTTGCATAACTACATTCAGGTCCGTGTATTTAGTTTTCTGGACCAGAACTGCGTGTGTGGGTGGTTTGGTCGGTGATGTATCGCCGGCTGTGATCCAAACTATTGCTTGTGTAAACAAACGCGCGGCACACGGTCGACAGAGTATTGACGCTGAGTGGGCGCCATCAATAACCTCCGCCACGCTATATAACGAGCCCACTCCAACACTGTCGCTGTCGTAAATAATAAATATGCAGATGCGGCGGGGAGTTCAACAGGTGGAAGCAATCATCGTCACGTTCATGCATGTTCCTTTTACTCAGTGCAGGACTGTTGATCTGATGACATTTAAAAAACTCCAAAGCTGCGTCCAATTATTTATGATGCACTACGCACGCAGGCACGCACACGCACTCACGCACACAGGCACGCACGCACGCACACGCACAGACGACAGAGTGAGAGAAAGGCTCTGTTCCAGCCTGTTCAACAATGCACATCCAGTCCCATGCATTCACAATGAGATGAGATTCTCAGACGTGGTCCCATGGGGACAGAAAAGAGACCCGAATGTCTGCCCCCCGCATGCACAATCTCACACGTGAAGAAGAGGATCTCTAGTCAGTGCACCTTTCTCCACTAAATCACCTTCTGTCTAATAGGTCGTACTGTGGTTTACACCCACGCTGATGACCTAACTGTCCATCGAGTGTGACACCAATAGCAGATCTGCTATTGTCAGCACGCAACCAAGTGTAAAATGACTGCCTTTTACTTATACTGGATCTCTTCTCCACTATAGTCCCTTTACTATAACATTTTAGTCTTTAGTTTTTTGATTTGTTGACGAAATTCTCAATATATTTATAGTCTAGTTTTTAGTTTTAGTCATCATAGCTTAGCTTTCAATGTAGTTTTCGTCAGTGAAAAAAGGTAGCCGACGGACTTTTTCCGTCATAGTATTAGTCGACGAAATCAACGCAGACGTGAGTTCCAGGCAGCGCCCAGATCAAGGCATGCCAGAAGTAGTTCTTGAGGGAGAAGTGGACATGAATTAATTTTCTTCTTACAGCCAATCCAACAATTCAAATTCACAGACACACACACGAGAAGCCTGTTTAACAGACCTCCAAGCTATCGCTACATGGGCTAATTGCTTGTTGGTGTTAAGAATTGAACGACTACATAACATCGTACAAACGCAATTAATCCAAAAGTTTAAATGTAAATGAACGGGAGCACAGAGGAAGTAATTCATGTGTATAATATGTAGGTCTTCATCCTATCGCAGTAAATGAATGTTTCAGCCTCGTCTGAGTTCAATAATTCTGACGCTGACACTTCAAAAAGACTCCATGAACATCGTCCTCTTTGAACGTCTCATGAACATCATCCTCTCAGCTCATACCATTAAAGATAAGACTTCTATGAACATTAAAGATAAGACTTCTATGAACATTAAAGATAAGACTTCTATGAACATTAACCCATTCAGGACGGGAACGCCTTTCGGTGTCTTAAAGCATTATGTTATACGTTAGCCGTTGTGTGGCGCATATCTTTGAATATATATTCTTTCTTTCACAACGTTTTTTTACTCAAATCTTTCCTTCTGTGGGGGGAACGACATAATTATTTTCAGATGGGGTTGTCGGCCAAATACAGATAATTCTGGAGGTCCTTGACATGGAAAGGTTGAGAACCACTGATATAGAATATGTAAATGGCCTAAAGATAAGACTTCTATGAACATAAAAAAAAACACTGACACATGAATAAAATGAAGAGCAAGAACACAGAACTAGAAGAGATAAAGGAAACTTAGAGAATTCTTAGTTTCAGTGCATCGTAGAGATTTCTTTCAGAGTGCATTCTCCGGCACCGGCAGTCAGACGCGGCCGAGGGAGTGTGGGGGGATTATGACACTCCATTCCACGCTTGGGCGGCGCTGGGGGCGGGGTTTGAGGGGGCTTTAGCACCTCCAGAAAATCCCATAGCACCCCTGTAGCACCCCCAATAAATGGTCAACCAAAATGTACTTTTTTCCCCCACTGTCAGCAAATAAAATTATAATCTCTCAGTTTATTTGGTCGTCAAAATGTTGGATGCACGACAGATCAGATTTAGAGAATCCTCCAGACTGGTGCATATTTTCCGAGGGGGTTAAAAAATGTCTGGCCTTTTTTGGCCCCTGGTCGTGGAATGATCTATACAGTCCAGAGTCAGACTAAAATTGGCTTTGAAAGTTCCCTTGAGAAGTTTCAAAAGGATCATCTTTGATGTACAGTCCAACACCTGCACATGTTTGGATATGTACTAGCCTATGTTCATGCCTATTTATTTATTTATTTATTGGTTCAGATCGTGTAGATTGTGTATGGTGTATTTTGCCCTGCTACTAAATAGTAGGACTGGGGACTTTTTGTATTTATTCATAGGTACTGTAAGATGTTTTCTGGATGTTGTATTTGCTGGTCCAAAATGTAACATTGACGATGTGGTATTGAAGTGTCATTTTATTTCTGCCTCTTGGCCAGTTCCCACTTGTAAAAGAGACACAGTCTCAATGTGTTTTTACTGGTTAAATAAAGGTTAAATAAAAAGAATACAGCCAGGCACTCAACGACGTGCCTAACGTCCTGTAAGTAGAATTTAGAAATAAAACTAGTGTTGACTAATCATTACAAGTGGCTCTTATTTTGAAGAAGTTCAGATAGAGGAAGTGCAGTTTCGGTTGTAAACAAGCAAGCTGCCATGACAGTTTTTTTAAACGGAAAGTGATTTGTTCAGACTCGCCGCGAGTCGCTAACAGACGTGATCGTGTCCATATTTAGATATGAAAACCATGCATCAATTAAACAATGTAGGCTATATACACTTTGGAAATACTTCAATAAAAGGAGAGATCACACCAATCATTTTTATTTAGAAAAATTGGCAGCATTGGAGCAGGCAAAATGACAATTTGTTTATTGCAAGAGATTGTTTGGCGATTAGACAAAGAATCTGCAATTAGATTCGAGTGACCGGGGACATGCCGCGCCGTGATAATGAAATTGTGGGTGACAGATAGCCACGTCAAACGCCGCATGAACAACATGATGTCGGGGATAGCGGAACGCCCTTTGTTGATGATTTCAACCACGGCTTCATTGTCGCAGAGAACGGCTATGCGCTTACGGCTCCATAACGCACCCCATACTGAGCAAGCGGCTACGATAGGATACATTTCATGTAGAGCGGAGGAGGGCGAAAGATCAGCAAATTGAGCTGGCCAATTACTAGCAAACCACTGACCTTGAAAATAACCCCCAGAACCCACGGATGGTGCTGCATCCGTGAAAAAATGCATAGAATCTGATGAATGCACAATGTCGTCGTAAAAGAACGAGACCCCATTCCAATTATTGAGCAAAATCGACCAAAAGCGCAAGTCGGACCTGCAGCCCTCGTCTAGAGACACAGAGTCAAATAGATTGGGCACGGAGGAGGCCAGGCACAGCAGCCTAGAAATAAAAGAACGGCCTTGCGGGATGACGCGCATGGCAAAGTTGAAATGCCCTAGCAGGGATAATAGTTGGCGTTTTGAGATTGAAGCGCTGGAAGTGCAAGATTGGGTAATCTCTCGAATGCGCTGCAACTTCTCCTCTGGTAAAGAGGCCTTCATATCGCGGCTGTCCAGCGTGATGCCGAGGAATTCGAGGCAGGTGGCAGGGCCGGTGGTTTTCTCTTCTGACAGAGGGATGTCCAAATACGCAAATGAGGACTTTAGTTTGGCTAGAGAAGCGCCCGAATTGTCGCTGGGAGGGTCGACAAGGAGAAAATCATCAAGCAGGTGCAAGACGGATGGCAAGCGGACCCTATTTAACAGGATCCAGCAAAGCGCTTCTGAGACCAAGTTAAATATGGCTGGGCTACTCCTGCAACCAAACGTTAGTCTCACGGCAAAGTAAAATTTGGATTCCCATTTGATCCCGAATAGATGCCACTGGGAGGGGTGGATGGGCACTATTTTAAAAGCGTCCGTTATGTCTGCTTTTGAGAGCCAAGCGTCTTGGCCGGCAAATTTTATTAGCTTGATTGCATTGTCGACCGTGGAGTAATGCAGGGAAAAAGGTTCGGGCGGAATTAGGCTGTTAATGCTTGGCACGGGGCCTGAACGAGGGGCAGATAAATAAAAAATGAGCCGCTTCTTCCCCGAATATTTTCGTGTGGCGACGCCGACGGGGCTAGTGCGGAACAGGGGAATGAGTGAAGGGCCCGATTAAATACCCCTTTTTTAGCTCTTTCTCTATAAGCTGCGTAGCAATTTCGGGCTCTTTTAAAGCAGATTGCAGATTGATAGGCACATAGGTTTCACGAACATCGGAGACAACGCCTACTCTAAAACCCTGTGATAAACCAGTTAACAAATGATCGACAAAAACATGGTCTTGATGTTCAGCAAGTTCGCCAGCCAAAGCGTTGATGTTTATTGGAGTAGACGGGTGAGACTGCAGCAATTCTTGGAACCATCCTATTTTTCTTGATGAGGGCGGGGGCGGGATGGCATGCGGGGGCACACTGACCTGGGATGAGCTTCTCTGCATTCGCTACAGATGTGGAGAAAGTTGCAGTTGGGATATGTGCATACATGGAAATTGAAATGATTGCAGATGGGTTTGTTGTTCACCAGGAGCACCTTCCGGCCGCGGACATCAGCCTTGGGGCGGACCGTTGTGGGGGCGATGAAGAGCCCTGGAGCATCTGCGGCAGCAGCCAGTGGGGGGGTTTGGTACGGCACTCTGGGGCAAAGCGGGGCTGAATGACCCAGGTCGCCGCAAGTGGCGCAGGAGAGAGCCTGCTGCCCCCCGGTTAGCAAGACAAGCAGCTCGGTGTCGAGGACTGCCCAATTGACGAGCGTGTTGTACTGGGCGATTTGCTGGACAGGGCCTTGTGGTATTGGTAGAAGATATTCCTCCCATACTTCAGATTTAGGTCGTCTGGTCTAAAAGTGTGAAAAACGTATTTTTCATTTCACTACACCTTTAAACATGGAACAGCTGCAGCATTAGGTGAGTAATTAATTGTGTCTGTGTTGTTGGAAGATACAGTGGTTGAGCTGCTAACAAACGTCCTCCTCCTGCTGATCAACAGTTACAAATACACTGTGACTCTGTGTAGATTTGCATCTTTGTATCTTTTGCATCTGCCCGTGTGAAGCAGCATAAGTAAAGTAACGGTATGTACATCTCATGCCCAGGGCAAAGTGCTGATATGGAGGAGTATTTGTCCATCTTTTACCTTGACCCATTACAAGAATCATCTTTTTCCCCTCTTCTTTTTCATTGATTGTTTGAGTAGATGCAGTTGGTAAAGATGCAGTTGGTCATGGTCCCTCTAACTACCTAATGCGCATGATTTTGTGTTGGTTACTTGGTTTACTGATAATCCATAATGCTCAAGGATTGTGTTGGATAGGCATGGACTGCAGCCTCAGAGCAATATTATAACAAATAATAAATATATAACATTTATTGATTTTGAAAACAGTGTAGCCTCAATTATTCCATTAAGTTCACTCTCTCTCATTTCATCCTGCCGTATTAACCCATTTTGGGTGGGAACCCCTTTTGGTGTTCTAATTTAGCTATTGAAAAGCTTGTAGATCTTGTAGGATTTAGAAGATTTTTTTTTTTAATTTTGAGGTCAGGCCTAAATGGGTTAATAGCTGTGCATTATTGCTTGCTTGTTTGCTGGTGTGAAATTGCTCCCCAAAGGCAGTTTTTTGAGGAGGAAAACCGAAAAAAGACGCTCAAAGGCATGTTTTGTTGGGGCTAAAACCCCCCAAAATCTCGTTGCGCGTGCGGGACATAGCACCTCCATTACTACTCGAGCTCCCTTCCAGCACCCCCAGTATGTTCTGGATTCACTGATTCCACGTCAGTGTCAGTCCATTCCACGGCAGTGTCAGTCCATTTCACGGCAGTGTCAGTCCATTCCACGGCAGTGTCAGTCCATTCCACGGCAGTGTCAGTCCATTTCACGGCAGCGTCAGTCCATTTCACGGCAGTGTCAGTCCATTCCACGTCAGTGTCAATCCATTCCACGGCAGTGTCAGTCCATTTCACGGCAGTGTCAGTCCATTCCACGTCAGTGTCAGTCCATTCCACGGCAGTGTCAGTCCATTTCACGGCAGTGTCAGTCCATTCCACGGCAGTGTCATTCCATTCCACGGCAGTGCCAGTCCATTCTACGTCAGTGTCGGTCCATTCCACGGCAGTGCCAGTCCATTCCACGGCAGTGCCAGTCCATTCTACGGCAGTGTCAGTCCATTCCACGGCAGTGTCAGTCCATTCCACGGGAGTGTCAGTCCATTCCACGGCAGTCCCAGTCCATTCCACGGCAGTGCCAGTCCATTCTACGGCAGTGCCAGTCCATTCTACGTCAGTGTCGGTCCATTCCACGGCAGTGCCAGTCCATTCCACGGCAGTGCCAGTCCATTCTACGTCAGTGTCGGTCCATTCCACGGCAGTGCCAGTCCATTCCACGGCAGTGCCAGTCCATTCTACGGCAGTGTCAGTCCATTCCACGGGAGTGTCAGTCCATTCCACGGCAGTCCCAGTCCATTCCACGGCAGTGCCAGTCCATTCTACGGCAGTGCCAGTCCATTCTACGGCAGTGCCAGTCCATTCTACGGCAGTGTCAGTCCATTCCACGGTAGTGTCAGTCCATTCCACGGCAGTGTCAGTCCATTCTACGGCAGTGTCAGTCCATTCCACGTCAGTGTCAGTCCATTTCACGTCAGTGTCAGTCCGACATGCACTGCACCAGCCGTGTCTTCCCTGTGAGGTTAGGTTTCTGGTTTAAGGACTTCAGTGTTTTGTACCATACTATTGTATGAGTACAGAACAA